>NC_081353.1:24678427-24735873 GCF_029784015.1 Lycium ferocissimum | reverse complement strand
TAAAGTCTCTACTTTGTATCTTGAGATAGTCTTAATACTCAGGCCCGACTTGAATCATCCATATCTTCTTACCCCGATATCATTTTGACGAGCTGTTTGTTGCGTTGCAAACTAGACTCGATGAACTTAATTTTAGGCTTTGAAACACCTTAAAACTCTTCATATACTAGGAGATATGCCTCCTACAATATAGGCTAAAATCGGGTCCGTGATTTTACCGAAATTGTTCCGATTCATTTCGTTTAACTTCTAATCCTCTTCCAACCTCATGTAACCTCTTATACATACATATACACAGTCATTTACATCCATAACAATTCATATACATGTCTCGAAGGGTCCGTAGAATCACAATAACCATAAGTAGAACTCACAAAGCTTCGACGAAACTCCAATCGAAAAAGTATATTCCTATCTTTTGTCCATCTTCTATATCATTACTAATAATCTCAAATACTTTAAAAGGTCACTCACATTACCTCATATACATACTCATAACGCGATTTCAAATCCTTTAGGTTACCAGGTCACCTCGAGATACTTAAGACAACCATATTTATAACGATATTCTTACTAACTCGATTAACTTTCCTTGAACCTTCTTAACTCATTCTTTCTTGTTTTAATACAAGTAGCAAGGATTATTATGGAGTGTGACATTCTCCCCTCCTTTAGAACATTCGTCCTCGCATGTCAAATGAGGACTAAAACTCGTCAATTAAATAACCGAATCACCCGTTATCGCAGACTATAGACAGCAAGATTTGACCACGAAAAGGGTGTTTTAGGAATATTATGCCTAAAAGTGCTAAACGACCAAATGGGTCGTTACATGTTCGGTTCAATATTTTCAAAGTTTAAATTCGATAATTTAATAATTGGTAAATTAAGCCTTGGTTTGATAATGTATACGGTAATACCGTTTTGAAGTTGAGTTACTTCCTTTCGGACAATAGTAAGGAATTGCAAAAAATTATATGCAAGTTGAAGTATTCCAATCGGAGAAGAAAAAATCAGATCGACATACCTCTCACGCGGCGGAAGCAATTTATGTACCAAAGATTATAGTTTTCACCAAAAAAAAAAATGTGACTTAATATTGTTTGTAAGGACTCTTCGGGCTGACCGTTTTCTATTGATGTCTTGCTAAATATTTGGGTCATAACTTCTGTGGACCTTTATTCAATAAATAATGGAATTTTTACTCATTATAGCTTCTTTTAAGACCTAATTATTAATATTAACTACTCTTTTATTTAATTATATTTGGTAGCTAATTAACTTTTCTAAATTACAAATGGTAGCTATATAAAAAATACATACCCAAACACATATATCTTTCTTTTTTCCCAATCACTATCCATTTCAGATTTTTTATTTCTCAAAACCCTAAAAAACCTTTCTTCCCTTCTCTCAACCACCACACCATGGCCGCGCCTCTCTCTCTTCTCCTTCTCCCTCTGTGCTCAACCCTCTCTCTCTTCTCCCTCTCCCTCTATGCTCACCCCTCTCTCTCTCTCTTTTCACTCTATCCGGTGAGACGATGGCACAGATTTGGTCGTTTGTATTGTTGGTGGTGGCGGCAATGGCACTGGTTTTGAGATAGCGGCGGAGAAAATGTCGTGGAGGTGGAGAGATTAGGGTTTTACTGGTGGTGGAAAGATTAGGGGTTTTTTGGTGGTGGTGGTGGTGTCTCAAATTTTGGTTTTTAGTGGTGGTGGTGTCTCAGATTAGGATTTTGGTGGTGGTGGAGAGATTAGGGTTTTTTGTGGTGATAGTGTCTCAGATCTGGCCATGTGTATTTGTTAAAAGCTAAATACAAATACATTCAAAAATCTACATCTTACAAATACACTATGTTTGAATGTATTTGTCTTTGTATTTTTTGAGTGTATTTTGTTAATAGCCAAACACACTGTTTTTTAATGTATTTGTCATGCATTTGATTTTTTTCTCTTGTATCTGAATGTATTTGTTGAAATCCATTCAAATACACGAAAATTTGAATATATTTGGCTTCACATGTAGTTGGAATGTACACAATGTATTTGAAATACATCAAAAAAAGCCACTGAAATACATCAAAAAAAAATAATCAGCAAAATACATCAAAAAATAATCACTGAAATACATTAAAAAAAAAGACACGAAAATACATTATAGCAAAAAACAAAAAAATCACTGAAATACATCAAAGCAAAAAAAGAAATCACTAAAATACACCAAAAAAATATATTAATATCTAATTTAATAGCTCCACCGTTAAAGGTTAAAATCAAGGATCCTGTTTTTTTTTTTTTACCATGTTCTCATATATTTGTTGGTAACAAATACACGCGAAAACATATACTATTTTGCTAAAATGTAGCTACAAATGGTAATATCTAAAAAGGTAGCTACAAATGGTAGGAAGTTACAATAAGGTAGTCATTTGAGTAAGTTTGCCATAAATAATGGTAAAAGGACACACAGTGGGCAGAGGTCATCAGAAATTTGTTTGATATACGTTTGGGCTTAATATTCCGAATCAGCCGTTCGACTCAAAGTATTGCCAAGCGTTAGCCTAGCGGCCCATTCACTATCAAAAATATTAGATATTTTTGTGGCGACTTAGTTGACACAAAGGATCGAAACGTCGTAACTAAAAGGTTCGCTACAAAAAGAACATGACTATTTGTGGCAACTAAAGTCGCTACTAAAGATCGACGAAAAAAATTCATATTGAGCCTTCAAAAATATCCCAAAACATATATAATATGTGTATAATTAGTAAGTATACATTAATTGAGCCTTCAAGAAATATCGTAAATCATGTATATAATATGTTTATAATTAGTAAGTACACATTAATTGTACATTTATTAAACATAAATTAACATCAATGATACATTTTCTAATTATACGTTAATTATACATTTATTATACACAAATTACAAAATAATGATATATTTTCCATACATATATATACGATAATAATACAGTTTCTATACGTATGATACATTTATCTATATATATACAGTAGTGATACATATACAACAATGATACAGTCTATACATTTTCTATATTTATAGTTGTGATACACATACAACAATGATACAGTTTTTATATATATATATATATATACATACATATATATATATATATATATATATATATATATATATATATACATACATATATATATATGTGTGTGTATTGGAATTAGTTGAAAATGGCTAGAAAATACAATTATTTTGAAAAGGCTAAAAAATAACATTTAAGATTCTTGGGCCATCAGCGTCAATAGTTTCATTATTTGAAACAGATACCAAACGAAGACTGATTCTTGAAAAGATTTTGACTAAAACTTTAAATAATCAACGACTTGAATGCATGCCGATTTAAATAGCATTTTAAAAGGAAACCGCTGGTTCAAACATTCGATGCAAAACAAGAAAAATGTTCAGTATATTTTTAAGCTAAAGAAATATATACAAAGATAGAATGAAGCACCGTAAAAATGAAATATGCACAAAGGTTAGTTGTTCGAAAACTCAACTCCTACTGAACCTGAAGAACTTGCACATAGGCCTGATTAACAGGCCCATACTTGGCAGATGGAAAAGAAGTCCGAATGACCCCCATTTAGTTCCACACATTCAAAGAATGAGATAAAGATTGAGCAGTGAAGACTATTATACTGTACATTGCAACAAACAATATACGAAGAGGAAAATATTGAAAGTCCAACATGCATATGAAAGGAACAACAAAAATCATATTCATGCCACACATCGGGAACTATTAGAGTATTTTCTTCATTCTCACATAAGCAAAGAAAACTAGAGGCTTAAAACATAAGAATTTTTTACCAGTCGACATTCATGGATTGGTAAAGAATAGCGTAAAAACAATCTTGCGTAATGATAATACAATTTGAGTAATTGAGCTTCTAACTAACGTTTCATGCTTCTGATTACTTAAACACGGTGCTGTAATATGGATAGTAGCCTCATATTTAGCAATATCAGCATTCCATTCAGCATACTAACACGAATGAGTTCCAGATCATACTCAAGAGATGCAAGTCGATTTACAGAGAATATTACTTTCTAAATCTAGCCAAGCACGTCAAGTACTTAATATTTCAAGAAGACTATATACAGGGCTTCCAATTGGCATTTTATTGAATATTAATCTGCCAAACTGGAAATATTATATGTATGGTAAAAATATAAATCCCTAGTAAACATATCTAAAGCACAAGAAAACACAAGTGAAACTAATAACCTCCTAAGTTCGTGATGTCTAGCAAAGCCAAATAATTCCAGAATGACGATATGGATATCGAATCATGGTATTTCAAACACGAAAACAACAGAAAACAAGATGAAATTTTTACCGGTCGAAATAAAGCAAAAAAAAATACATATATACATGAATGAAAGCGAGGAGCGTTGGATGAAGATTAACGGTTTGGATTAAAGAAAAAAAATGAAATGAAAAAAGGGGGTCGGTCAACGTGCAATTAATGCATCATTAATGCCCGGTAGACACGTGGGGCTTATGGCCAACATTTAAAATTGGGTTAAAATCATTTTCGCTCTACAACTTTGCTTTAAAAATCAAACTACCCAATCAACTTTGAACAATAAACATTCTCCCCTCTTTATCCTACTTAACTTTCTTAAATTTCTATTCTACCCTTACATTATCAACTCATCCTTTTTTTCTTTTACTTTTTTAGATTCATGATTTTTTTTTTAATCTCTTTAATCTATGTAACAAATTTTCTTTTAAAAAGATTAAAATATATTTTCAAGACGGAAAAAAAAGTGAGAAATACTAGTTAAGTATATAATTTAATGTCATCTATAATGAAATAAATAAGAAGAATAAGAATTCTCTTAATTAATCATAATCAAAACTCTGACATTTATTTATACAAGTATAAATAACAGATAATAATAACTTTATAAATATATTTCGTTGCAGGTAATACAAAATAATTAATAAAAATAGAGGTTTATTCTATAAAAAAAATCCTACAAGATTATATATTTATGTTATAAATGAATTTAAATTATAATGACATTACAACAAAACTGTTACACCTCTTGGATTTTCGCGTCGTCGTAAGCAAACTAACGTGAGTTCAGAGAGGCCATGAAACCCTATAAGGTCAAGGAAGTCTTTTAATAAGTGTTAGACAAGTATTTAATGTCACGCCCCAATTCCATGGGACGTGATGGGCACCCGACCCCACATCCGGAGTCGAGCGAACCCACAGACTCTTTTCACACACATAATTTTTTTCAAATCTTTAATTCGAATATTCATGAAATACATACTAAGGTTGCAAGTGTAACAAAATCTGTACTTATACAAAATATATCACATAACACACATATCGACACATCGGCTGATGGAGCCGCTGGACGTACTAACATATCATACCCACGCCGCCGGTCGCAAAGTCTCTACCATGAATCAGACGCCACAATACACATACCCTGACTCGGCAGTACTCCAGGAACAAGTGGGGCCTGCCAACTCCGCTGGAACATCTTCTGTAAATACTTCAGCTCCTCTGGGAGTACCTGCGCGGCATGAAACGCAGACCTCGAAGAACAGGGGGTCAGTACGAAATGTGTACTGAGTATGTAAGGCATACAACACAAGGAAACAGAACTATAACTGAAACAGACAGAACTAGCAGGTAAATACCCTACTTCGAATACCAGACACTTACCTTTCAGACTCAGCTCATACCTACCTGTCTCGTCTACCAAAAAGAGTACAAAAAGTAAGTAAGTCAGACAGAGTACCCAAAATACCTATTTTGTAACCGCAGATCGCATGTCCGAAGAGGTACAGAAAATACAGAATATTCAGATAAGATCATATATCGGACGAAATGCCGAACGTACAGAGTATTCAGACGTTGTCATACATCGGACGGGATACAGAACGTACAGAATGTTCAGATGATGTCGTATATCAGACGCAGACGTACAGAGCTATATCGAACAGTATCATAATCGGTGTCAGACGTACAGGACAGATTCATAGTCAGAATCAGACGTACAGAGATATACCGTACGATTTATGCTCGAATCGAGAGTACGAGAGGCATAATAGAGCGTAGCTTCGTCGGAATCGGGGGAGTGCGGACTTATGACATACAGGATCATGTTCAGAATCAAAAGTACAGAAAATGCATATCTTATCCAGAATATCAGAATGCATATTTCCAGACCTCAAATTATGCATAACAGATCATATTTTGCCATAAGCATATGCGGATAACATATCCCGGCCCTCCAGTGAGGGACGCGGTAACAGAATCCGACCCTCTAGTACGGGACGCGGTGAACAGACAGATCATATGCCATCCTGGCCACCGTCCCCATATCATCAGATCATAATATCATAAGCATAAACAGAGCCCGACCCGCCTATGAGGGACGCGGTGAACAATGCAGAGGTAGAGCACGATAACAGAACCTGGCCCGGGACGCAGTGAACAGATACATTGAGCCTTGCACGAGCAGAGTAGTGCAGAAACATATGCATATGAAATCAGACTCGATGGATACATACGCTTACTACCATCTGAAGATTCAGAACTATCATCTGAAGATTCAGAACAAGTCTCGGGTTCGTCCGAGTTAGTATTAGGAAGTCATGAACATTTAGAAAGCAGAAACCTCTTCGGACTTTTAAGCGATCCGAGATCGTACTGGAAGAACATTACGACTTACAGAGCGTACTCATATCGGAATATTCGAATCAGAAAACACATATCCACATACTCATAGCAGAATGCTTATATCGGAATACTCATATCGGAATATTCGTATCGAAATACTTATATCCGAATACTTATATCAGAACATTTATGTCAGAATGCTCATATCAAAATACCTATATCAGAATACTTATATTAGAATGCTTCTATCAAATTATTAAAACAGATCATCCGTATCGGGGCATTTATATCGGAATAGTCAAATCAGAATACTCATATCGGGGTTACAGGATACTTATAGCAAACTCGAATCATTAGTCCAAAATTTTCATTGTTTAGCGAACGGAATTAATGCAAATAGTACTATACGCTTAGGTCTTGAGGGATGTGTGTCCACCTCGGGTCAAGCCGGATAACGGACCTAAAAATGTGGTCATGATGTCTTATTAGGTCATCTTTGAAGATTTCAAAACATTCCACTTTCGTTTTCAAAGGCTACTGACGCTTAACTATTTCTGGCACTAAAGTGTAACTAATTAGTTCAATTCTATTGAATGAATAGTAACTAAATTCGATCTCGGATTTCTAGATTTAGAGTGGCCCCCGAGGCACGTAATCAAGCCTAGTACATCTAAGACATGCCAAAGAAGGAAAAGGGAATCCTTACATACCTTTTCTGCCGCTTACGCTACTCCAAATCCCAATCCCAAGTTCGCCAAAATCCGCAATTTGGTCATGTTTGCCAGTTACTATTCATGAGGCTTTAAAACTCCAATCTTGAATTTGTTCTTGTCTACCGAAATTTCGGCAGCACCTCCCCTATAACTGCACCATCCCGAGAATATGGCTCGGCCCAAATCAACATCAACAGCAATCCGGGAATTCCACCCGGCCAAACTAACAACAATACCAACAATCCATACATTTAACAACATTATTGCCATCAATACAAGAAAGCATATTTAATTCACATTATCTAGCAAAACAGCCCGCGTACAATTATAACTTCCATTTGAGTTGTTAAACTCTCATTTACATCATAGAACCCGCAACACAACATCAACAATCAACACAAACTACATTATGACATAAGTAGTCTTCTTTCTACATAACTCAACAACTTCCATCCAACTTCACACTATCAAACTAATGTCAACATTTCTATATTCATTAACTAATTCAAGATTATACAAATACATTCCATTAGCATTCCATACATTATTCATGAATTCAAGTATTCCCACCAATTCCATATTCCATCCAAACCTTCTACAAACACAACAAAGCTTCCAAATCACATTGTCTTCCCTACTAATTTATTAACAACAACTATAATTCACATTTAGAACCTTACTTCCATCATTATATAAAAATCATATAAAATTCACATAAATTCCCATAATTGCATACAAGCAACTTCAATGCCAATTCAAGTCATTAAACCCTTATTTGCATCATAAGGATCGCAACAACACAACTAACAAACTAAATAAATTTTATCCATTTCCATTCCAATTCCATACACCACACGGACAATACCTACATTTCCAACTTCAACCAAATTCATTCAACTTTCATTTCCAATACAAATCCCACATTAACCACAACTAGAATACAACATAGAATCCAACTCATCTCAACCATACCACATACCACACACACGGCCACATGCATGCATTTATATCCACTTTGAAACTTTCCATATTTTCATAAATTCTACTCATTTCTACATTTCACAACATAAACCAAGTCTTCATAGCCCATAAAAGAGAATGAAATCATACCTTTTCTTCCAAAGTTCTTCACTTGGCCAAGGTGTCAAATTGAAGAAACAAGTGCTCCTCCTTCCGAAACAATTACACCACGTTGTAGAGGAGGCTTGAATTAGTGGAAATACAACAAAAACATAATTTTTTGGAGCAAAATTTGAGGGGGCAAAATTTGGAGACCATGGCCGAATGGCCATGGTTGTTTTTCTCCTTCTTTCTTTCTTTCTTCTTCCTCTCCAATTTCTTGAACTACAATGAGGTCTTCTCTTATATATATATTCCATACTCATGTGAGAGGCACATGCCTCTCTCTAGATTTTTCCTTAATTTTTCTAGAAAAGATGACTAATTTTTGTCATCTTTTATTATTTTCTTTTCTTTTTCTTTTTCTTTCTTTTTGTCACATGGCCAATAGGACCCTTTTTGGAACTTTCATGAATTCCCGTGAAATGACCATTTTGCCCCTAGCCTTTTTAAATATTTCCATGAACCATTTTGCGAATTTTTTTTTTCGCCCTCAACTTCTCACAATATCCCCATACTAATAATAGTCATAAATGATATCCATGGCAACTCGTATATTAAAAATAATTCTTGAAAATGACCTAGTCCACTAAAATAATTTCTTAAAAATCATCTCGCCCTTAACTTTCCGCGACGACTTTAAAATACCCAAACGTACAAAGTACGGGCTAGAACATTTAAAGGTTTCGGGATCAAGCGAATTGAAGAAAATAGGTTCGTTGAAAATTTGGAAAAAACTTGACAAATTTTTTGACGGAAATTTTGGCCCAACTTGTCAGGGGCATATCTCCTAGAATATGAGGAGTTACGGAATCCATAAGCTATATAAATTGAAGTTTAGCAAGTCTTCTTTCCAATGCAACTGACCGATGGCATTTCTGTGAAGTACAGAGGGAAATACGGCCCGTACAATAAAGTACGTCTCGTACTTTTTGGGCGTATTTTGCTAAAAATTTCCAGAACTTTAAATTTTTGCCCCCCAAAGTACGTGATACTGTTTATCACATACTTCAAAGTACGTGATGAACAGTATCATATACTATTCCTGAGATTTCCAGAAATTGAGGCGGTGGAATTTTTTTCCCCAACTTTTATATACCAATTTCCCACGAATTAGGCCTCATTTTCACCTACAATAAAACCTTAAAGCCTCTCTAAGCTTCCATTAACTCACCATATCAACACAAATCCAAGAGAAATCAAAGATTAAATACCAAGAATCAAGAGAATCAAGTGTGTGGATGCTCACTAGTGTTGATGGAAGCCAAGAATTCTCTTGGAATTGAAGTTGGGTTTTTTCTCAAGTAAAGTATTTTCATCTAAAGTCCATTCCTACATCACCATAGGTGAGTTTTGTATTCATTTCATGTTATTAAGAGTATTGAGTGGTTGAATGACTTGGATTGGGGGAAAAAGTAGAATATGAGGCTCAAATGTGGAAATAATGATATTCTTGAATAGTAATTTGACTTGAATCATAATTCTTGTTATGCCATGAGTATAATCATGTTGTGAATGATACTAATGATGTTGAGAAAGTATTATATGAAAATGGATATGGTGTTGCATTGTAGTTATGGTTAAGGATGACTTTGAAAGGGAATTTTAAGAGTTGAATAATGTTTAACTTGAAGAAGTTTATTGATTATGATATTATGGCTGTTGCTATCAATATTTGGAAGTTGTTTACCATATGGAGGAAGTTGTTGGAACAAAAGAAATGCTGCCTAATTTTCATTAGCTCTTAGTCATTTTAGTTTAGACACAAGTATGCTTCCAATTATCTAATTTTAGTACGAATTCTCTTGAATGTAAAATCGTGAGCTTGAAGGGGAAGCGTTTAGTCGATAAAGTTAAAGAGACGTAAAGGTATGTAAGGCTAGCCCCTTTCTTTCAAAGGCGTGGCTCCTATACTATGATTCCTTTATATTTCCATGACTTCCTCATATCCCAAAGTTGAAGGCTAGAGACTTCTACGAGCTTCTTATGAGAAAAGGATGAGATATGTTCTATGATAATGACGATGATTATAATGATTTTATCCATCGAGATTCTAAACTTATGAAATGATGCTATTATAAGACTAATGATCATATTACATGATTTTCTTGATATTACTCATTGTTAATAGTCTCACCTCATAATACTAGTTCCTTCAAGGTGAGACATGGCGATCATGATTATTCCATAACATAATCGGAGGTTACCGACCTTACGTCACTCCGATAGAATTGTAGCTTTTAATTGGACTCTCATGCATGCTTATTTTTATGTATGATTACACCGTGCCTAGTTGGCCGGGCAGACACCACTTCGGTGGGCGGCTTATGGATGATGATAGTTACACCGTGCCTAGATGGCCGGGCAGTCACCACTAGTGGGCGGTGTGAGATGATTACCCCGGTTGCGGGCTAGTGATGATATTATGTTATGTATGTATAAAAAAAAATGTTTTCTTAAAAGGATAAGCATGCATGGTATTCGCCCTAAGAGGCAGTTTGATATGCAGGTTATCTCTTTCTCTCATGTTTCCTTATTGCTTTACTACATTATGGTTCATGTCTTACATACTCAGTACATTGTTCGTACTGACGTCCTTCCTTTTATGGACGCTGCGTTCATACCCGCAGGTAGACAGGGAGACGGACCGGATACCTAGGAGCTCTATCAGCAGACTTATAGGAGCACTCCGCTTCTCGAGAGTTGCCGCTTGTTGGTATATTTTTTGTGTACATATTTGGGTCATGGCGGGATCCCGTCCTGTCCTTATGATTCCAGTATTCTAGTAGAGGCTCGTAGATACACGTGTGTGGGTAGTAGATGTCTTAAGATCTTATTAGTGCATATTTTGTGCATTATTTTGTAGCCTGTGGGCCTATGATGTATGTGTGTGTGTGTGTATATATATATATGTTTGGGAAGTAAATGAAGGTTTTCTCGCAATGGGTTTTATGATGAGAATGGTGTATTTTCAGATTGAATGTGATGACAAGTGAGTTAGGTGGTGCTTGGTAGGGTAGCTCCGGGTACCCGTCATGGCCCTTTAGCTGGGTCGTGACAAAAACTCGTTTATACATTGTTGATAGTAGACAATAAGAGAAGTGAAACTTAAGTATACATATACATATATAAGTAAAAATAATAGGCAACGCACGCACACACACGTGCCTGTACACACATAATATATACTTCATCCATGTAATATTAAAATTTCAATCACAAAAAGTAACATTAGATTTTGTGATAAATTCATAAAATGATTATTCTACTTATATTATGAATTTCAATTAAAAACTATACATACTCAGGTTAAAATGATAAATTTTATATAATATAAAAGGTATTATAAAGATGGCGGAGTGAAATGTCAAGGGTAAAATAGATATTGCATAAGAGAAAGGGGGGAGAATGACTATTATTCATAGTTAAGGGGGTAGTTTGATTTTTAAAGTGAAATTGGCAGTGAAAATAATTTTCTAAAATTAAGGAAAAATAAATAAAATAAAATTAAAAAAGGGATAGCTGTTCAAATGATCAACGACTACGAATTACGATTGAAAGGTGCATCTGAGGCATGTGGTAGAGCTGATGCGGCATGGTCTTGTTGGTGATTTGTGAGGTTTTGGATTGATGACTTGGCTGAGGGAAAGGCTGATGGGTTGGATGAAATTGAGAAAATAATTTGGGCCATCTTCATTTAACTCAAAGTCAGTTTGTACGTTTCCAATATTTCAAGTGACCATTTTACCCAATTAGACCTAAAATTAAATAAATTTGAGATTAAAATTGTATCTTAAATTATTTAATTAAGATTCCTGGACTAACCAAAATAAGAATAAAAATTAAAGGTAAACTTAAATTTCCTTTTTACATAATTCCGAGTTCATTTGACATGATCTTGCTTTAGTAGAAATATTTCCCTCATGAAAATTACCTTCTATGGAAGAGTAACCACATGCTTCTTTCTATTCCAAAAAGCATTGTGGTGTTTACTACAAATTTGTAATGAAAACTGTTTTTTTATAAAATCAATTTTCTGTTGTAGTTTAGGATTTTATAAAATCTCCTCGATATTTAGACTATAAATTTCTTGTTTGAGAAAATTAACTTGTTGATGCTTATTCATCAACTTGTCTTTTATTTCATTTATAATTCTCGACAAGGGTTCAGTTATAAACTGAAATTCGACTTTTTTTCCTTCAAAAGTCCCTATAATACCTTTACTATCCCACCTTTGAATAGGAAATATTTTTTGAATAAATGGGGTTCCCAAAATAATTTGGTTGGAAATGTTTTTTACCAGTACAAAGCTTTCTGGTATACAAACCTTTTCCTGGCAAATATAAGCTTTTGGTAATTTAAAAGTAATTTTCATTTTTTGCCCATTAGCATATCTAAGGCTATGGGTAGTTTTATGAAAATATTTAGAAGGAATTAATCCTTCATGAATATAGTTTAAATCAGCTCTACTATCAACTAGAGCAATAAATTTCTCATTAAAATTATAATCAATTAAAAGAGTAATTTTGATTAAAAAAAAACTTTTAAAAAGTAATAATCTCCAGCATTTTAAGAAATTCTCCATGTTCCCTATTATTGGTACCTCCTTCCATGGATGTATTTTCTATGGTAGTATCTTGAAGGACTGGAGTTTCAATGACTTGTTTTCCTCTACCCTTAATTCTAGAAATCCTTTCATCTAGAATAATATTATTCCTTTTGAGGGATAAGATCTCTTTCTTGAGATTATCAATCTCTTTTTCCAAATCTTTTGTGGTGGTAGGAGTACTTATAATATTTCTCTTTTGTCCAAGAAGTTTTTTAACTTCAGACATGGTGGATCGACCTGATGACTCTTGAATTTGCGGGTCACTCTGAATTTCAGGTGCTCGATCAAATTTGCCCAATAATTTGAGACCTGAGCTCTGGATCCTTGACATCTTTATTATATCAACTAGGTTATTACCAACTAAGACACTGATACTTAATTCCTTGAACTGAGAAAAGATACTAAAAAATTCATCTTCCTGTTTGTTGCCTTTACTAGTACAAAGCTATCCCATTTGACAAGGAATACATTCCTCATCCGAATCCGAAGAAATATAAATCTCATTCTCAAGAACCCTAAGATCTTCATTTGAAGTAGAGTCCTCTGATTCAGAAACTGAATCCTCCGGCTCTGAATTTAACAATAACTTGAATAATGATTCCTTCTAATCGTCATCAATGTTAAGGCTCTTAATTTTTTTCTTAACTTTGCTGTCTTTATAATAATGACCGACTCTGCCACATTTATAACAAGCCTTAAGATTTTTTTATTTAACAAAATCCTTCCGTTTCCGGAATTCCGTTTTGCTTCTTGCTTTCTTTCGCAAGCGTTTTTCTTTCCAAGCCTGGAAATTTGTCTTCTTTTTTCTATGCTTGTGAGGCGCTTTGGTTTGTGGAATATCCATACCAAATTGTCTACAAAATTCTCCTAATTATTGTCTTTCATTTAGACGAAGTCTTTTAATCTGCTGATTTAGCTTAATCTCATTGCATAAGGCTAAACCTTCTTGAACACAAATACCTATTAACTTGCCATACGTATGGTCATCATAATTGATGCTAGTTTCTCCTTTCCTAAGAGCTTTGCTAACTCTTTCTGCAAAAGGTTAGGTAGCCCATCTACAAACTTGGACATCCAATGGGTGTTATTACACTCGGGTAATTCCATGACCCTACTAAGGAATACATCCTTATACCACCTAAATGAGATAAGGGTTGTACATATCAAATTTTGGAGCATAGTCCTAACTGTTTCACTATTATCAGACCATCTGCCTGAAAAATGTTCTATAATATTAATAACTAATGTATAAACAACATTTGGTACATGAACAGATCATTGCTCTCCTTGTTCCAGTTAATGTATAAACAACATTTGGTACATGAACAGATCCTTGCTCTCCTTGTTCTAGTTTAACAACGTTTAGAATATGACCGCGTTGTTCTTAAGTTAAATAATTATCCCACCATTCTTTTAATTGGCTAATAAAACCAACAATAATCATCTCAAAGAATGTTTCTATCACTATTTTTATTGTCATTGCAAATTGTACTGTACATTAGCATTCTATATACTATACAATAAATTTGCCTCTCACTATAACCATCTATATTCCATTCATAAATTTTGTTACCACTATAACTGTTGGTAATAATATGCTCATGTTCTTCAATCAATACCTCTTGAGGAGTAGGACGAGGATAGTAAAACATCCTTTGAGTAGGCTTTACTGGATAAGCCACAGATATTTTATTAATTTATTCAATACCTTTTGTTTATAATCCTGATCAGAAGGATCAAAATCATCGTCCTCCGCTATTAAAGGACGAGTTTGTAATCCTTTGAATTTCTCATCAATCATTTGCTCTAACTCTGAAAAAGGTTTTAACTTAAAGTCTTTGATTTCAAGTTGAGGCTGCACACTCGGGGTGGCGATGGTTTCCTGCTTTTTTCCTTTTAGGATAGCAGAATCATGTAATTTCCAATTTCAGAAAATAATTTGTCAATTCTATCATGTAATGAAATAATTTGTTCACCCAACATATTCATGTAAATACTGGCATAATTTTGTTGTTTTAGCATATTATTAATATGCCTAGCAATAACTTGTAAAGTATTATTTTCAAATAATTTTCAAAAAGCTGCAAAATGAAGGACTCTATCATCCTTCCTTATTTGAAATGATTGTTGTGATGGAAAAAATAGTGTTTATGACTTCTCCGTTGATCAACTTATATTCTCGCTCTAAAACAGAAGTATAATTTCCAACATATTTAGCCATAAACCAAGGAACAAAAGATATAATCTTGTTGGCTCGGGAAAAATCTCTATAAAATTCTTCTTGAAAAATTGTTTGTTCTTTAGTATGAAAATGTATGAAAATGTTCAAAATACCATTTTCTAAATGGTTTCCATCTGGGTTGGAAAAATTCTTCGCTAATTTTTTGTCTTGCGGGTGATCCCCGACTAAAATCAGTTTCATGGTCATGATCCATTAAATACTTGGAAAATTCATGTCTGACTCGGTCAATTTCGTGTCTTGAATACCACTAACAATATTATCTTTGTCAATCCTAATACTAGTGATTCTATTATTATCAGTTTCTCTAATTTGAGAAGTATAAGCTCGTGATGGAGATTGGACAATATAATCAAATGGTGAAATATAAGAATAACATGAAAAAATTGATCTAGTCAGTCCTGATGCTATGGATTTCAGCTTTATCTAATAAAGATTTTGATTCTGCAAACCTTAATTTAATAGTCCCATCTGGGGCCTGCTCAATTTCAATCATATCACTATTTAAATTATTTTTGGGAGGAGCAAATCCCTCTATGACCCACTCTTTGAGAAAATCAATTTCATCCCATTTAATAGGTCTACGAATAACAACTTTGAATTTACCAAAATTAGTTTCTATCCAAATAGTTTCATTTTTTAAATCCATAATTTTACACATAGGATTCGTAGTATATAATGGTTCAAAATATATTCTATAACAAATACATATTACTTCAATACCAGACATATAATCATAGCCATATAATTTAACACTTAATATTAAAGCGTTTAGAGAATTCCCGTACTGCAAAGATACCTGCTAATTAGGATAAGCATTAAAATATACACGACCATATGCTAAACTAGTTTGAACCGTCCCTATGAGGGATTTTTTCAGTTTGGTTCTGTTATATCCCGTATGTTGTACGTTCGGATATTTCAAGGTAGTCGTGATAAGTTAAGGGAATGACCCTCTTCCAATTTTTTTTTCAATGTACAAGTTGGTTATGAATATTTTTATGAACATCATTAGTATGGAAATATTGAGAAAGGTCAAGGGTAAAAAGGAAAATTCACAAAGTGGTTCATGGAAATATTGTGGAAGACTAGGGGCAAAATGGAAATTTCACAAAATATTCATGAAGGGCCATGTTGGCCGTGTGGCATGTGTGGTAAGTGTCCACATTTTATTTAATGGGGACTAAAGCTTACATAAGAAGACATTTAGTCTTCTTTGTTTAATTTCAAGAAACTTCAAGAACAATAGAGAAGGGGACATGTGGCCACCCTTGTGTGGATATATATATATACATATATATATATATGAGAGAGGGCCACTTTATTCATCATTTTAACTTGAGAAAGACTTGTAGAAAAAAAAAAAAAAAAGAGGGGTTCGGCCATGCTAGGGCCATGGAGAGTTATCAAGAAAAATTATTTTCTTCTAGAATCTCAACTAATTTGGAGGCCCTAATTAACATGGAGTAGTTGTTGGAACAAGCAAAGCATTCATTTGGGCAATTCATAAGCTTAGCCGAATGAAGGAGTTAAGTGAAGGAGGTATGCATTCAATCTCCCTTCCCATGTTTATAGATAATTTATGTATGTTGTAGCATGTGAAAATGAATGAAATTCATGAAATATATGAATATGGGTGGTGGCAATGGCATAGTGTTGTGTAGAAAAAATGAATTGATTTTATTTAGTAATTTGATTGTTGTGGTTGTGAATTTCCATGATGAAAATGAAGGTTCTATGAATTGAAATGAAGTTGTAATCGTTGAGAAATTATTGGAGGAATTAATGTGACTCTAATATGGTTTCTTGTAATTAAAAGAATAGTGTTGTTAGTGTGTGAATTATTGGTGTAGTTCATGAATTTGGAAATGGGACATGGGTTTGGAAGATTGTAAGTTAGGTTGTTGTAATTGAATTTGAAAGAAGGAAGTGTGTTGTTATGTTTCTTGTTGCATTTGGAAGGTTTCGGGTGAAATGGCATATTGACTAGATTGTTTTGAATATTGTATGACTTGCTTGAAGTATTCTTGAATTGTGTTTGTAAGGTGTTGGACAAGTATTTGAATGTGTAAGCATGGGAGGTAGCTTTACTATATGTGATCAAATTGAATATAAATGAAATGTCGTTGAATTGTATGATAAAGGTTGTCAATGTTAGAATGCGTCTTGAATGGGTTGTTGATGTTGTTGGCATGATTGTTGGTATTGTCGTTAATAGTTTGGCCGAGTTGAATTTTCGGATTGTTGATTGATGATTTGGGCCGAGTTAGATTCTCGGGGATGGTGTATTTACAGGGGAGATGCTGCCGAAATTTCGGCAGGTCATAAGTGAATTTATTTGAAAGACTAAGACAAGTGTGTGTGCCGATGAATCTAACGATTGTGTCAATCTTCTTGAATGTAGACTAGCGATAGCGAGCTTGGACAATTAAGCGTAGCTAATAGGACGTGGAGCAGGTATGTTAAGGCTTGCCCCTTTCTTTCAAAGGTATGATCCCGATGTTATGATTTCATAATTAATTCCATATTCTCCTTGTTTTCAAAAGTTAGATGTTTATGATTTCAAGGCATGATTCTTTTCCGATAAACCCGTCAATGTTTTCCAAAAATGTTCGTATTTTTCCAAAACAAAGGTCTATGGTATTGTAAGCTCTTATGACAAATACGATGGATATGTTCTACAATGATATTGATGATGTCGAGGATGAGAATATTCCTATGATAACTATGATAAGAATGATTTCATGTTTAAAGGTAGTTGGTACGATTACTGCTTGATTTTTCCAAAAATAGCTTTTGAAACATTCGTAAAAGGTTCTGTACTTCAAACGGTCATAACTTACTTAGACTAAGTCAGATTGACCCGAAACTTGTTTCTGAGCCTTCAGGTGTCGGTTTATGTACGCTGTTATTCATTGCTAGTCTCATCTTATAATAATTGTTCCTTTAAGGTGAGACAAATTCGGGATGATTATTCCATAATGCACTCGGAGGTCACCGACCTTACGTCACTCTGATAGATACATGACTTTCTTTGGGCTCTCCTGCATGCTGCTATATGATATATGTATATGTATATGTATATGGGGAAGATGGGAAGAAGGGCCAGAGCGTTATATACGCGTATCCACCTAATCAGTTGGTATTATATGACATGATATCATCCTGGACGCGGGATGCCCGGACGCGGGATATATGGTTAAATGGATCGGATCCGATGCCTCGGCAATATGATATGTTCTATTTTCTATATATATGAAAAAGAAATGTTTTCAAAGAAAGTAAAGTATGAAATATATATATGAATCGGGTTGCACGTTCCGCAGTAACATATATGGATCGGGCTGCACGTTCCGCAGCAATATGAATATATATATATATATATATATATATATATATATATATATATATATATATATGGATCGGGCTGCACGTTCTGCAGCACTAAGCATGCATGGTACCCGCTTAAAAGGCACATATATATACAGGTTTCTCTGTTATCTCCTGATGTGCTCTATGTTTCCTTTATGTCATTATTCTGCTATGTATCCCTCGTATGTTACTATTCATGCCTTACATACTCGGTACATTACTCGTACTGACCCCTCTTTCTTCGGAGGCTGCGTTTCATGCCGCGCAGGTACACCCAGATGAGTAGAAGCCATTATAGAAGATGTTTCAGCGAAGTTGGCAAGCTCCATTTGGCCCTGGAGTGTTGCCGAGTCAGAGTAATATCTTTGTGGTGTCTTGGTTGAAGTTAGAGACTTTGCACACGAGTTGTGGGTGTAGTATGTCAGTCTTGAAAGCGGCTTCATCAGCCAATGTGTCTTTATATTTTATGTTACAGATTCCACATGGCCACAGATTTTGTTTGAATTGAGTACAAAGAAAAGAAAAATTCTGAAAGCTTTACTATGTTTTCCATTTCTTATTAATGTAAGAGTTTAAAGAGGTTAAGTATGTAATAAGAGTCAGCGGGTTCACTCGGCTCCGATATGGGGTCGGGTGCCCATCACACCCTAGTAAGATTGGGGTGTGACAAAGTGGTATCAGAGCAGGTCGTCCTAGGGGTTGTCTGCAAAGTCGTGTCCAGTAGAGTCCTGTTTATGGGTGTGAAGCTGGCCACATTTATAAACAGGAGACTGCGGGGCATCTAGGGATTGTTGACCTTCTTTCTGTCTTAGATCGTGCGATAGAGCCAAGTCATAAGAAATAAGATTTCCTTATATAAGCCTTACGTACGACGGAAGGAGGCGAATGATGCTATGGAAGGTCATAAAGGTAAGTCCGGAAGTAGTTGTTCTGTTACTTGAAGCTGGAAGAACTTGATGGCTGGAGTGTGTCATATAGCCGTATGTTCTATGAGGTATTGTCGATATTTGCTGCGTACAGATCTTGAATAGTAGGAATGGTAAGGGATATTCTGCCAGAATGGGTACGCCCAGCAGGAAGAAACGTGGAAAGGAAATACTGTAAATAAGCAACAAGTGAGATGTATTGTTTCAGAAAGTATGGATTTGGCATAGAGATGAAGGTGCGATCACTATCATCGGGAATCTGGGAATCCAGGACGAAAGATAGTTATGCACGTAAGCGAAAGGTGAAAGTTGAGGGTCGAAAGGGGTAAAATAGTAATTGTAAAAGGAAGAACGTGTTACGAAAATGTCTCAGAATCTGTAAGACTTTGACTTGCTCCAGATTATGTAATGGAGGTCATGTGAGGAAGCGGACACGATTATATTAGCATTAAGGCACCGGATTCCATTAAAGTTTCAAGGTTAAGCGTGCTAAGGTGGGAGCAATTTTAGGATGGGTGACCCCCTGGGAAGTATGCAAGAAATTCTATGTATCCTGACATAAGAGACAAATGAGAAGTTAGAGTAACCTAAGGGGAACTAGAGTATACGGGGTGGCTGGGAACCTTAAGAAGTTGCGTAAAACGAGGTAGGCTAGACTGGAGAAGAGACAGAAAGTGCGTCACAGCTTTGAAAATTTGGATAGGCTTGAATAGCGTTTGGAAGCATTCGTGGGCTAGTTGATGGTGTGCATATATATATATATATATATATATATAAATATATATATATATATATATGAATGTGTAGGATATCCCACATATGATTGTATTGATGGACATGGGAGTTCCAGTAACCGGCGCCACGGTAAAGAAGGCATTAATCAAGTAAGGGTACAAGGTAAATTGACGTCATTTTCACTACAGGTTAAGATTAGAAAACTCAAACACAGCGATATTTGGAAGAGAGTGAGTGAGTAGATGGAAAATAAAAAGACCAAGTGTCGGAAGAAGGCGAAAGGTAAGAAACCTTAGTGAGTGAAGCCCTAAGAGAAATTATCGGCAAGCACGAGATTATTTGGATAAAGATTCAAGGGTAGGCACGAGACTATTTGGGTAACAACTCAAAGTAGGTATGTGAAAAGTGATAGAGTGTGGTAAAAAGGAAACAGGAGAAGAAGGAATGTGAGGTAAGATAAGGAATGACTAAGCTTAGTGACGATGTCATAAGACTTTGGCCTTAAAAGGTATATAAAAGAATAAATGTATAGCTATATTAATATGGCTATCTCGGACATGGGAGTATTTTCCTGAAAGGATGACTTAGGAATGAAATGGATCTGCGAGCTTAAAGTAAAAATTTCTCGAACTTCAAAGCCAATGCCACAAATGGCAAGAGGAGAGAAGTGTTCGAGGAGGAAGGAACCTAAGGAAGGTTAAGGATGAAAGTAGGAAAAGTATACTAATAGGATGGTCCAAGGAAGAGGAGAACATTTAGGCGTAGGGCAATTGGAAATCCCTAACCATAGGAGTAAAGAGAATACTTTAACGAGGTAATGGTAGGAACCCGAGTATGCACCAAGGAAAGAATAAGGATAATGGGTCGACATTGTTGATTTGGAAATTAATGGTATGGGATGAGAATTCAAGCGAAGTCCGAAAGATTTGATCTTGGAAGAAATGGAATAAAATGCAAGGGACGTGCGGGGAAGACCGCTCGCTCATAACATTATAAATATAGTTGAGGGTTCAATGAACGAGGATAAAGAGAGTGTAAACTGTAAGGATTCTATGCTGAGGGCAAAAGTAGTAGGATACTCGAAAAATGTGGACGCCCAGCTACAGCACAAACGCGTAGCTAAGAAGAATTACGAGCAAATGAGCTAAGCAAGTGAAAGGACGAATAGTGGAAGGGAGATGAGGAATAAGGTATAAATGAAGACTTCATAAAAGGACTGTTGGCATATAAGGAGCCCCTTAAAGGGGGGGGGGAGACTATATTATATTAGGCTTAAAAAGGAATCCATACCAGAGAGCTGACTAGGAATAACGATGGACAAAACGAGTGTCAATACAAAGAAATCAGAGACAAGTATACTTGTGAAGAAATGACCTGGGAAGGACAAGGATAATGAGTTGGCGCAGTGGATTAGAAGACCCATGATACGGAATAAGGATTCATGTAAAGACGAGAGGTTCGATTGTAAAGAGAGTAGGGTGAAAGATAAGGAATGGGCATAAAGAGAAAAACGACTAAAAAGGGACCCTCCCGAAGTATTATGACACCCCATAAGACCAGTTGAACATTCGAGGACGAATGTTCTAAAGGAGGGGAAGAATTTAAATCCCGTATGTTGTACGTTCGGATATTTCAAGGTAGTCGTGGTAAGTTAAGGGAATGACCCTCTTCCAAATTTTTTTTTCAATGTACAAGTTGGTTATGAATATTTTTATGAACATCATTAGTATGAAAATATTGAGAAAGGTCAAGGGTAAAAAGAAAAATTCACAAAGTGGTTCATGGAAATATTGTGGAAGACTAGGGGCAAAATGAGAATTTCACAAAATATTCATGAAGGGCCATGTTGGCCGTGTGGCATGTGTGGTAAGTGTCCACATTTTATTTAATGGGGACTAAAGCTTACATAAGAAGACATTTAGTCTTCTTTGTTTAATTTCAAGAAACTTCAAGAACAATAGAGAAGGGGACATGTGGCCACCCTTGTGTGGATATATATATATACATATATATATATGAGAGAGGGCCACTTTATTCATCATTTTAACTTGAGAAAGACTTGGAGAAAAAAAAAAGAGAAAGAGGGGTTCGGCCATGCTAGGGCCATGGAGAGTTATCAAGAAAAATTATTTTCTTCTAGCATCTCAACTAATTTGGAGGCCCTAATTAACATGGAGTAGTTGTTGGAACAAGCAAAGCTTTCATTTGGGCAATTCATAAGCTTAGCCGAATGAAGGAGTTAAGTGAAGGAGGTATGCATTCAATCTCCCTTCCCATGTTTATAGATAATTTATGTATGTTGTAGCATGTGAAAATGAATGAAATTCATGAAATATATGAATATGGGTGGTGGCCGAATGGCATAGTGTTGTGTAGAAAAAATGAATTGATTTTATTTAGTAATTTGATTGTTGTGGTTGTGAATTTCCATGATGAAAATGAAGGTTCTATGAATTGAAATGAAGTTGTAATCGTTGAGAAATTATTGGAGGAATTAATGTGACTCTAATATGGTTTCTTGTAATTAAAAGAATAGTGTTGTTAGGTGTGAATTATTGGTGTAGTTCATGAATTTGGAAATGGGACATGGGTTTGGAAGATTGTAAGTTAGGTTGTTGTAATTGAATTTGAAATAAGGAAGTGTGTTGTTATGTTTCTTGTTGCATTTGGAAGGTTTCGGGTGAAATGGCATATTGACTAGATTGTTTTGAATATTGTATGACTTGCTTGAAGTATTCTTGAATTGTGTTTGTAAGGTGTTGGACAAGTATTTGAATGTGTAAGCATGAGAGGTAGCTTTACTATATGTGATCAAATTGAATATAAATGAAATGTCGTTGAATTGTATGACAAAGGTTGTCAATGTTAGAATGCGTCTTGAATGGGTTGTTGATGTTGTTGGCATGATTGTTGGTATTGTCGTTAATAGTTTGGCCGAGTTGAATTCTCGGATTGTTGATTGATGATTTGGGCCGAGTTAGATTCTCGGGGATGGTGTATTTACAGGGGAGATCTTTAAATTTCGGCAGGTCATAAGTGAATTTATTTGAAAGACTAAGACAAGTGTGTGTGACGATGAATCTAACGATTGTGTCAATCTTCTTGAATGTAGACTAGCGATAGCGAGCTTGGACAATTAAGCGTAGCTAATAGGACATGGAGCAGGTATGTTAAGGCTTGCCCCTTTCTTTCAAAGGTATGATCCCGATGTTATGATTTCATAATTAATTCCATATTCTCCTTGTTTTCAAAAGTTAGATGTTTATGATTTCAAGGCATGATTCTTTTCCGATAACCCGTCAATGTTTTCCAAAAATGTTCGTATTTTTCCAAAACAAAGGTCTATGGTATTGTAAGCTCTTATGACAAATACGATGGATATGTTCTACAATGATATTGATGATGTCGAGGATGAGAATATTCCTATGATAACTATGATAAGAATGATTTCATGTTTAAAGTTAGTTGGTACGATTACTGCTTGATGCTTCCAAAAATAGCTTCTGAAACATTCGTAAAAGGTTCTTGTGACTTCAAGCGCTCATAACTTTCTTTTACTAAGTCAGATTGACCCGAAACTTGTTTCTGAGCCTTTAGGTGTCGGTTTATGTACGCTGTTATTCGTTGCTAGTCTCATCTTATAATAATTGTTCCTTCAAGGTGAGACAAAGTCGGGATGATTATTCCATAATGTACTCGGAGATCACCGACCTTACGTCACTCCGATAGATACTTGACTTTCTTTGGGCTCTCCTGCACGCTGCTATATGATATATGTATATGTATATATGTATATGTATATGTATATGTATATGTATATGTATATGTATATGTATATGTATATGTATATGTATATGTATATGTATATGAAGATCGGAAGAGAGGGCCGTAGAGCGTTATATCGCGTATCCACCGATGGAGTTGGTATTATATGACATGATATCATCTCGGACGCAGGATGCCCGGACGCGGGATATATGGTTAAATGGATCGGAGCCGATGCCTCGGCAATATGATATGTTCTATTTTCTATATCTATGAAAAAGAAATGTTTTCAAAGAAAGTAAAGTATGAAATATATATATGGATCGGGCTGCACGTTCCGCAGCAACATATATGGATCGGGCTGCACATTCCGCAGCAATATATATATATATATATATATATATATATGGATCGGGCTGCACGTTCCGCAGCACTAAGCATGCATGGTACCCGCCTAAAAGGCACATATATGTACAAGTTTCTCTGTTATCTCCTGATGTGCTCTATGTTTCCTTTATGTCATTATTCTGCTATGTATCCCTCGTATGTTACTATTCATGCCTTACATACTCGGTACATTACTCGTACTGACCCCTCTTTCTTCCGCAAGTATACCCAGATGAGTAGAAGCCATTATAGAAGATGTTCCAGCGAAGTTGGCAAGCTCCATTTGGCCTTGGAGTGTTGCCGAGTCAGAGTACTATGCTGTGGTGTCTTGGTTGAAGTTAGAGACTTTGCACACAGAGTTGTGGGTGTAGTATGTCAGTCTTGAAAGCGGCTTCATCAGCCGATGTGTCTTTATATTTTATGTTACAGATTTCACATGGCTACAGATTTTGTTTGAATTGAGTACAAAGAAAAGAAAAATTCTGAAAGCTTTACTATGTTTTTCATTTCTTATTAATGTAAGAGTTTAAAGAGGTTAAGTATGTAATAAGAGTCAGCGGGTTCACTCGACTCCGAATATGGGGTCGGGTGCCCATCACACCCTAGTAAGATCGGGGTGTGACAGGTTCCTACCATCTCTTAAAGCTGCTATAAAGCTTTCTGACAAACCTCTTAATGTAAGTGTCTTGAATGTAACCTGTACTACTTAATATGCATATATCTATGGGTTTTTCTATAAGGGGCTAAATCACTTTCAGATAATAATCTAAAAGTGGCGTGGTCACTATCAACTGTAATTATTCCTTCAGTGATTTTTACCACTTGCTTGAGATCTAATTTTTCAAAAGTACCCATTTGATAAATTAATCTAGGCTGAATTTTAGGGATAGTCCACTTATTAAGCAGATCTAATTGCTCAGGCATATCATGTTCCTCTTCTTTACTATTTTAATAGTACTTTTACTCCTAATGATATTCATTAAGAAAAGTGTGTTGAACTTACATTACTTATTACTACTCCAGTACCATGGCACTGATACCAGTAATCAACACGGATCGCAAGGTGAGATAATACTGTAGATGAATTTTTACTAGGTTAATAACTCTGGCAAGGAAGTTATCCCACTCAGAACAAGTCCAAAACAACCCTAACGCCACCTCGGCTCAGCGGGCACATGAACAGGACCACCCGCTTGAATTTGAACTATCTGCCTTGGTTATTCTCTGCCTGACCTCAGTACTATCTTTGGTGAATCCTAGCTTATTAAATTATTTCACTATAATACCTAATAGTCTAGTGTGATATAGTCCAACACGAGATTTTTAGCCTGTCATTTAGGTAGACATGAATATGTAAATTTAAATTTAAATCAAAATAAAACAAAACAAAAATTACCTAATGGCTGGAAATTGTGCTCATCAAAGATGAAGGTATTGTAAATAGCAAACTTTTATTATAGAGAGTATTTTTACAAGTAGAGAAGGGGTCTCTAGAACCCTGCCTTCTTTCTTAACTAAATGATTCTTTTATAATGGATCAATACGAAAGCTGACAAAAAGAAACAAAAGCTATCTAGAAATTTAAAAAAGACAAGTGCAATAATTAAAGGAAAGAAAGAAAGAAAATAAAGCGAAATGATTACAAAAAAGAAAGAAAAAACTTTATTAAAGCAAAAGTTTCTTTTATAAAAGTCTACATCTGCTTTTCAGCATTATTGCTGAATATTGGGTCCGTTTATTACTTTATCTTTTCTTTCCCTTTGTCTTTTGCAGAGGTGAAAAATTCTTCCTTCTGGCTTTTGAATTGTGCCAGAAATTTCTGTAAATCTTCTGGGTTATCATCTTCTTGAGATTCTCCTACTAAACTGGTTTGATTTTTTTCATCATTATTATTATCGGTAGCATTACCAACATATGTCATAGATATATCTGAGGGCATTTCAATATCCAGATTTTGTATTAAATCTTTTTTGAACTCTTCCATGTAGGGTGCTATCATTTCTTGTCGGGATATAACCTTTTTTTTCATCTGGATCCTTCTAGCTATGTTCTGGAAGGGACTAGGAATTTTCCTCTGCTGTCTAGAATTAATTAAATCCTTGTAGCTTGCTATAGTGGCTTCAATTTGGTCTATTAACACTTAACCAGAGATATTACCATCGGCTGTTTTCTAGATAAGTTTCTTCCAAAATTTTGTATAAAAAATTCGGTTGAGACAAGGAAGATTTTTTTTGGGTTGGGGGGGGGGGGGGGTATAACCGACTTTCACTGACCATTTCATAATCCAAGGAATAGAAAATTCAATGAAGACATACATATTAACTATTCCATCAAAGAATGTAGTATTTGTTTCCAAGTCTATTATATTGGGAGAAACTTCAACCCATTCAGTATATAAACTTTTGAAGAGTTCAGGTAATATTTTGACTGTTAGACCATAATGAATCCACCATTGGCAGAACCAATTCGGTATGCTTTGTTTATAAACGCTGGCACATATTTTTATGAACCAAGAATGTTTGCAGTTATTATTTTCATTTAAAAGAACTTTATTAAAGCTCTCGACATTGTCCCAATAGTTAAATTTAACTAGAATTTTTTGTTCAGAATGGATATAATCCCTTTCCTTGAGAGTGCTTAATCCCCATTCTGAAGGAGTGAAAACCTTTTTTATAATAATTTTTAAAAATTTATAAACTTTTTTGCTATTAGCTGGATAAAAATGTTGAAATTCTGTTGATCCTAGAGAAGAAAGAATCAACTCATAATTCATCATCTATTTATAAGTATGAGTAGCGTATGAAGTATCACCAAAATACCTTTGCATTATTTGCCAAGGTTCATCTTTCCATTGAAGGTCTTCATTTTCTAGAAGAATAATTAATTCTCTGTTGTTATTTTGGTCATATGAATCTGTGTCCTCATGGTCATCTTTAATGAGGGCACAGGAATATGAAGGCAGTCTATTATTATCCTTATTTTTGGATTTTATAAAATCCAGATATTGTCGATATGTTATGTCCTCATTGCTACTGAAAGATCATGTAATATGATCGACTATAAGCCTTTTGTTGCCTATTTGGACAAGAACGGTGCCTCTGCCTGTTCCTTTACTTGTTGTTCCTCTTCCTCCCCTTCCTCTATTAGAGTTAGGGCTAAACTGTGGCTTCATCTTATAGAAAAATAATTATGAGAGTTATGAACTCAAATACTCTCTTGTAAGAAAATCAGAGAGACTATTATCTGACCCTTTTCTATAATGAATTTCGAAATCAAATGGGCTAATAATGCTTACCATATTGCAAATATCTGTTTAAAAACATCATGTTTACAATCTTTATTAAACATAAATTTAACTGCTTGGTAGTCAGTTTTTACTAAAAACTTTTGATTATATAAATCACCTTTAAATTTCAATACACATTTAACACTACTGTTTATCTTCCGGGGAATATTGTTTTAATATCCCTCCATAGCCAATATTAGAAGCACCTGTCTCAATAATTTTTTGCAAATTAGGATTGGCTAAATTAAGACAAGGAATGTTATTAACCATTTCCTTGATTTTTCGAACTGCTTGGGTATGACCCTCAGTCCATGCTTTTGGAATCATTTTTAATCTATCATTAAAATAGATGTATCTTTTGCTAAGTCTTTATAAAATGGGGAAATATAATTTAAACTTCCAACAAAGCTTTGAAATTGAATTTAAACTGAATATTTGTTTCGCGGCGTACGATAACAAAAGCTCTCGGCACACGATAGGCAAGGTCTGCTGATTGTGTACCGGCGGCGATGGCTAACGGGCGCAAGCCTGGGCGTCCGCCTAAGGATAAAGGCAAGAGGAAGAAGAACACGAGGACACCGGCGGCAACGCAAAAGGAGCGGCGTATGGTGACGCCGGAATCAGGTATACCCCAAAACCTCGAACAACTACAATTAGCAGACTGGATACCGGAGTTGAGTCAGGCGAGATCTGGGAAGATACCGACAGTAAGTCAACTTACTCCGACAGAACAGGAAACTGCGAATCTAGCCGCAATCGAGGTCGACGAATCAACCCCAAACCCTGCTGCTTCACCGGCGAAAAGGGGTGAGGAAAATTTGGAACATATTGAAAAGGAGAAGGTACCGACTGGTCCTCAAGCTGTGGTTGCTCGTAAACTTGAGTTCAATACTGGAAAAACTCCGACTATGGTGGAGATTGTGTGAGGAAATCGGGCGAAACAACATGGGTTGAAACTAACTTTCTTTCCCCCAACAATTAGGGATGGATTGAAAGTGGTCAAGCTCAACCATAAGGAACTGAAAGAACAATGTGAGAAATGGCCGTCAACTCTAATTGGCTATGTCTTGGGAGGCACTCCGGCGTTTAAAGAAATGCTTAAGTTTGTATATGGGGTTTGGACCGCTGTTCCAACTCACGAGTGATACTCCATGATAATGGCTATTTACTGTTTCGATTTGAAGATGAGGCGGATAGAGACCTCATAATGCAGAATGGACCATGCACCTTCAACAGCAGACCGATGATATTGAGGAACTGGATACCAGACTTCTAGATGGATGACGAACCTATGCGAATTGTGCCCATCTGGGTAACTTTCCCACGACTACCCCTGGTTTACTGGTCTGCTGATAATATGGGCCGTATAGCAAGCTATCTGGGTAAGCCGGTATGTACAGATAAATTGACAGCTTCGTGTGAAAGGGTGTCGTATGCTAAAATGCTGATAGAGATAGATATCACCCAGGTCTTACCAGAAGTGTTGGTTATTGAGCAACAGGATGGGGAACTAAGGGAGCAAGAGATTGAATATGAGTGACACCCTAAATTGTGCCACGAGTGTAATGAATTGGGGCATCTAGCAGAGGAATGCAAAGCACAGGGTAAGGAGACTGAGCAGATGCCTAAGAAAAAGAAGAAGGCAAAGAGGAAAAGGAAGCAGGACAGATCTGAGTGGCAAGTAAAAACTACTGACCTAGCTGCGATACCTCAGCAAGGTGCTCGGGAACAAGCTGGGAAGCAAGTGACGCTGGGCTATGGTAAGCAAGTGCAGGGGGAAGCCTCTAACACTGTCGCAAATACGGAAGAGGTGGCTACGGAGAGTGGCAGCCAGGGCATTGTAGCTCAGGTGATACAGCCCCATGCCCGGCAGAGTAAAGTACCAATGATCACTAAAGTTGGTTAGGGGCAAAGCCCCAAGGCACTCAACCCGCCATGATACTTTGTTCTTGGAATATTAGGGGGTTAAACAGCCCCTATAAGCAAAAGTAAATTAAATCCTTTTTGCGAAAGAACAAAGTAGATATTATAGCTATACTAGAAACGAGGGTAAAGGAGGAAAAGGCGAGGAAAATTCAGCAAGGCTTTGGGGTGGGGTGGGAATTCTACTCCAACTACCCTTCTGCTCACAATGGAAGGATTTGGATTGGATGGAAGCATAATGAATCAGAGATTACTCCGCTGCAGGAAACTGCCCAACGAGTTCATTGTAAGGTGAAGGCCAAACACTTTAACTTCTCCTGCAATGTGACGTTTATGTATGGTCTAAAAACTGTTGCTGAAAGGAAACAATTATGGGAGCAGCTACAGACCATTAGTATAGGCATGAATGACCCTTGGTTACTACTTGGCGACTTCAATACGATATTAACTGTGGAGGATAGAATTCATGGAGCACCTGTCCATATAAATTAAACTACTGATTTCCAGGATTGTATTTCTGATCTCGGGTTGGGGCTTGTCACGAGACGGGGATTCAAATTTTTATGGTGCAATAAACACAGCTCGGATGATAGGATATACAGCCAGATTGATTGGATTTTGGGGAATGCCGAATGGTTTTGCAAGTATGGGCAGTTGGAATCTATCTACATGAATCCTGAATGTTCTGACCATTCGCCTATTATTCTGAACACTGAGACTACTATCACTTCGACTAAAAGGCCATTTAGATTGGTAAATGCTTTGCTGAACCAAGACACATTTAAACAAGCCGTGACAAGGACCTGGAACCAGTAAATTTCAGGATATAGGATGTTTGTGGTATGGCAAAAATTGAAAAAGTTGGCAGTCGGGATTAGCGGGCTTCGCAAGGAGTACTCCACATTAGATAAAAAGCTGGACCTGTTCCATCTTAAATTAAAGGAAATCCAGGATGCTCTGAATCTAGACTTCTTCAATGCTCAACTGATCGAGGAGGAAAGAGAGGTGCTGGCACAAATACAGAAGTGGGATAATATTCACGAGCAAGTCTTGCCATAGAAATCCAGAGCAACATGGATAGCTATTGGTGATACAAACTCTAAGTTCTTTCATGCCCATCCCAAATACTGACAGACCAAGAACAGAATATCTAGTATATACACTGAGGTGGGAACGAAACTATCTGACCCTGTACAAGTGCAGCAGGAATTCTTGCAATTCTTCCACAAGATCCAAGGTATAGCCGCCATCGAACTTCCTTGTCTCAACATAGAAATTTCTAGATGGACCGTGTCCGTCTTAGCACAAACAGCCAAAGAACTTCTTACACCTGTGTCGGCAGATGATGTCCGTAATGCACTGAAGGAGCTGCCAGCCGATAAAGCCCCCGGAATAGATGGTTATCCAGTGGAGTTCTTTAAGGAATTTTGGAACGTGGTGGGAGAGGACGTCACAAGTGCCATACTACAGTTCTTTCAAAATGGCAAACTGCTAAAAGCCGTGAATTGCACAACTGTTACACTAGTGCCTAAAATGCCGAATCCTACCTATATGAAAGACTTCAGGCCCATTTGCATGTTGCGCCACTCTTTATAAACTAATAGCAAAGATTCTGACAGTGCGATTGAAAACAGTGGTAGACTATATAGTGGGGCCTTCACAATCAGCTTTTATTGAGAGAAGGAGTATACTAGATAATGTGATAGTTGCTTATGAGTCGAAAGGATACACCAGGCAAGGAATTTCACCAAGATATCTAATCAAAATGGACATCCATAAAGCCTACGACTCAATTGAATGGCCTTTCCTAAAAATGGTTCTACTAGAATTCGGGTTGCCACAGAAGTTTGTGGAATGGATCATGGTATGTGTGACTTCGCCGATTCACTCGATTCGATAAATGGAGGATTAACCCCTGTGTTCCAAGCAAAGAGAGGACTTAGACAAGGGGACCCGATGTCCCCTTATCTTTTTGTGTTGGCAATGGAATATTTGAACAGATCCCTCAAGCAGCTATAAGTCGAGCCTAATTTTAACTACCATCCTAGGTGTGAGAGGATGAATCTGATTCATATATGCTTTGCTGACGATTTGATAATGTGCTGCAGGGCTGACTTAGGATCCATTAAATACATGTTGGAGAGATTTGAGCATTTTTCCAATGTGTCGGGCCTCAAGGCAAATCTGGAGAAGAGTTCCTTGTATGTAGCTGGAATATCCGTGCAACTAAGGGATGAGACATTGGCAGATATGAGCTTTGCGCTAGGAAGTTTACCTTTTAAGTATTTGGGTGTACCCCTCTCTTCAAAGAAGCTCAGTATCAACCAGTGTATGCCTTTGGTAGATCGAATCACAAACAGAGTTAAGTGTTGGTCCTCTAAGATGTTGTCCTATGGAGGAAGGGTACAGTTGATTAAGAGTGTGCTATTCGAGAAGCAAACCTACTGGGCACAAGTCTTTTTGCTACCGAAGAAAGTACTTCAGCTGGTCACGAATGTATGCAGGAATTTTCTTTGGACAGGGTCCAAAGGACTACACAAAAAGACCACCTGTAGCTTGGGATAAATTATGCCAACCCAAATCTACAGGTGGTTTAAACATTTTGAACTTTTTTCTTTGGAACAAGGCAGCTATACTTAAATTGTTGTGGGCAATGACTAAATTAAAGGAGAAGTTGTGGGTAAAATGGATACACGCGTTCTACATCAAAGACAGAGAACTAGGTGATATGCAGGCGCCAAAACAAGCCAGCTGGCTCGTTAGGAAACTCTTTGATGCTAGAAAATGGCTAGACAACTACCTGAACATTGAGCTAAGGCTGAACAAATATGCGGATTCGGGTAAGTTTAGCATTAAAAAAGCTTATCAAGATATGATGCCACAATTCCCGAAAGCTTCTGGGAAGAAAGTGGTTATGGTGAAGGGGCTAGTTCCCAAACACCACTTTATCCTATGGCTAGCATTACAGCAAAGGCTGTCCACTATGGATCGCCTAAGCAAATGGGGGATCCAAGTCCCAGGTGAGTGTGTGCTTTGTAACTCAACCATGACAGATACGCATGCACACTTATACTTCCGCCGTATTCTTCATATATTTAGGCGTGCCAGTTAGTTAATTGGATGGCCGGAATCGACAAATACAAGGCTGGGAGCACGAGATTCAGTGGGTCTGCTCCACCGTGAGACATAAAAGAGCTAGAGGGGATATCCTTGGCTTCCTATTGGCAGCGATTACATATCACATTTGGATGGAAAGGAACCAACGCAGGTTCCAACAGGGAAGTAAGACCAGTAAGGAACGACTAAAGGAGATAGTCATGCAAGTGTTTATCAAAGAGCGAAGATAGGCCGCTGAGTCCCATCTTAGAGAGTAGAAATAGATTTCCATGTTAATAGGCTAGGTGATGCAGATAGCACTACCGATAGCTTAGCTTTAGCCTAAGTCTACATAGCAGATATTGTGGGATACAATGAGAGAGTTGTTCCTATAGTCCAATGGAATAGCATGTACCTAACTTTATACTTAGTTGAATAAAATTTTCATTTGGAAAAAAAAATTAGAAAATTTAGAAGCAAATTCAATTCTTCTATTAATAGGAATTATTTTTCCTTTTTTAATGTTGTGACCCAAAAATCGAACTTTTGTTTGGAAAAAGACATTTTTATCTTGGAATCCATTTTGAATGATGATTTTCTTGAATATGTCAAGATGTTTGAAATGGATTTCTATACTATTTGAAAATACTAGAATATCATCAATATATACAATGATAAATTTACTATAAAGCATAAAAATATCATTCATAATATTTTAAAATTCTGAAGGGGCATTTTTTAATCAAAATGGCATAACATTCCATTCAAATTGTCCTACAAGGACATCAAAATCAGTTTTGTATTTATCTACTTTGGCAATTTGAATTTGCCAATATCCTGATTTTGAATCAAATTTTGAAAATATAATAGCATTATGGAGTCGATCCAATCAATCCTTTTTATTAGACAACAATTAGGAAAATTTTGTGGACAATTTGGTATGGATATTCCACAAACCAAAGCGCCTCATAGGCATAGACAAAAAAAAAAGATTTCCAAGCTTGGAAAGAAAAACGCTTGCAGAAGAAAGTAAGAAGAAAAAAGGAATTCCTGAAATGGACGGATTATGTTGAATAAAAAATTCCTAAGGCTTGTTATAAGTGTGGCAGAGTCGGTCATTATTATAAAGACTGCAAAGTTAAGTAAAAAATTAAGAGCCTTAACATTGATGACGATTTGAAGGAATCATTATTCAAGTTATTATTAAAGTCAGAGCTGGATGATTCAGGTTTTGATTCAGATGAATCAGAGGACTCTACTTCAAATGAAGATCTTAGGGTTCGTGAGAATGAGAGTTATACTTCTTCGGATTCAGATGAGGAATGTGTTCCTTTTCAAATGGGATAGTCGTGTACTAGTAAAGGCAGCAAAGAGGAAGATGAATTTTATAATATCTTTTCTCAGTTCAAGGAATTAAATATCAGTGTCTTTATGGTAATAACCCAGTTGATCTGTTAAAGATTGTCAAGGATCCAGAGCTCAGGTCTCAAATTATTGACAAATTTGATCAAGCACCTGAAATTGAAAGTGAGCTAGTCACAAATTCAAGAGTCATCAGGTCCATACGCATGTCTGAAGTTAAAAAACTTCTTGGACAAAAGAGAAATATTATACACAAGATTTGGAAAAAGAGATTGATAATATCAAGAAAGAGATCCTAGCTAGTTAAAGCATTTTCATCATAATACCTAGTAGTCTAGTGTGATATGGTCCGACAAAAGATTTTTAGCCTGTCATTTAGGCTAAATATGAATATGAAATTTAAATTTAAATCAAAATAAAATAAAACAAAAAAATGGATAGAATTTGTGTTCAGCAGAAATGAAGGTATTGTAAATAACAAACTTTTATTATAGAGAGAGTATTTTTACAAGTAGAGAAGGGGGTCTCTAAAAATCTACCTTTTTTCTTAACTAAATGATCCTTTTATAATGGATCAATATGAAAACTGACAAAAAGAAAATGACCGACAAGTGGCCAGTAAAAAAAAAAAGTAAATTATAGATAACAAAAACTATCTAGAAATTTGAAAAAGACAAGTGCAATAAATAAAGGAAGGAAATAAAGAAAATAAAGTGAAATGATTACAAAAAAGAAAGAAAAAACTTGCTTTATTAAAGCAAAAGTGTAACGAACCATTTCGTTGTTACCGTGAATTTCGAGAAAATCCGCAACTGCGACTCTTTAAAATGTCTTTGTTTCAGTCATACTTTTGGAAATCGCTAACTTGATCGAACCCGTCGTGCGCGTTGTGTGAGAGTATTAAATTTGGGCCACCAGGCCCAATAGAACCACCACAACGACTAGCATGCCGCTACAACGGTGGCGTTGTAGCGGTGTACTTACCGCCGAAGCGGTAAAGTGAATAGGTCAAGGTACCGCCACAGTGGTTCCTATGCTGCCTTAGCGATGTTGCCGAAGTGGTTCTCAGACCGCTATAGCAGTGACGTACACTGATTTTCCTTATTTAAGAGTTCATTTCGGGATTTGGCCCTATTTTCTCGAAACCCTACAGTTCAGCCGCCCCTCAAGCCCTTTTGGGAGCTCAAATTCATATCTTCTTGGGAATGGTAATCTTCCTAACATCTTCTAATCCCTTCTTTCAGTAGCTAATCGTTTTTAAGGTCTTCACCTAGAAAGCTAATAAAAATGGGTATCACCAATTCCTAAACTTAGAAGGATAAATGGTTAGCTTGTTCTTAATATGGATTATATTGATTTAATCTCTCATGTTCATCGCCCTAGAATGGTTAGTAACTTAGATTCTCGTCTTCTTCTTAAATTTGTAAAGGGGTTTTCTAACGAATAGGGTTAAAAATGGTGACTTTACCTAGCTAGTAGTTTAAATGGTCAACTTTATTTATGAATGGAGGTTAATAAATCACATAGGTTTATTATGATGGGAAAAGAGTTCATTAATAATGGAGGCCCAGATAATCTAGAGATATTCTAAATTCCTAAGTTTCTTTATCAATCCAAATATCATATAAGTGCTCTAATGGTGATTCCTATTCTTTGGTCTCATGATTGTCTCAAGTTCCTTCGTGCGGGTTACGATGTGATGAACAAATTAGAGATCAACGGATGTTCGTGGCACTCGCTCGAGCTCGAGTTAGGTTACGGCTTCCTTTTTGGTAAACTCCGGTGGTTTCTACATATTCGTGTATTAGAAGAAGCGGAGAATTCATGTGTAGGAATTAGAGATTGCGATGGATCCTTAGGATGGTACTGCTATGCGATTGTATTTTTGGGCTCGTGGCCCGTAGATCCCCTAGGTTCATATGTTGGTTTTCCCTTGAGTATTGGTGGATTTTATATGACTTGGAAGATTAGTTGTTCGGTACTTGGTTTACTATGTTTCTTGATGAATAGTCCCCGTATATTGTGTATAACATGTCATGTGCTATTGATTAGTGAATCTTATTTGGTGACAAAGAATGTGAAATGATTCTAGGCCTGATGTTTAGTGGTAAACTTATGAGTAGAAAGCGTATTCATCATGTATTGATGTCGTTAGGCAGAAAAGGAATGAGGTGGTATTGTTATGTGACTTGTCTATGTTGGTTATTGGGGACTATCGACATATCCTATTTATGATACTGTAGTATCTTACTTGTCGAGGTTTGATATGAGGATAGCGTTCTATTATGGCTGATTTTGTAGCCTTTTGTATGATATTGTTGGTGTGCCTATGCTTGATACATATGATATGGATCTGATTATTGACATTGAACGCATATATTGCACGCATTCTCATATTTCATGATATACTGATGATACTTAAAGGAAACACTGTGATGAGCAGGGCTTAGTTGGATGAGAGTAACATAAGGACCGATATTCGACGGTTGTCCCGGAATCGAGGTTATGCGGTAATGATTCCCGAGGTTTGTGCCGAGATAGTGAGATAGCGGTATCCAGGTTGTTGTCGGACCGTGAGGTACATGGACTCCGTGGGTCCCTCATGGGTTGTGCTACTAAGACGTCGATATTTTTGTCCGGAGTACATGTGTACACAACACTGCATTGCATATACATTTCATACACTATTGCATTGCATTGCGCTATGGACACTATTGTGATATTCTTGTGATGTTTTTATGGTATATGGAATTCGGATTAAGAATTTGAGACTTGACACTGTGGGGCTTAGTTGCTATAACCATAGGCCATGATCTTGGATTACCATGTTAATTGTTCATTGGCTTAGTTGTATATGTTGGTTTCTGAAAATTAGGTGATTTACAGATATCAGAATAATGAGTTGTCTTTCGCTACTAAGCGGGGTTGGTTTAATGGTAGTTGATTTGTGATACTTGGGTGAAATTATCTATTGTATGTTGACGAGAATAAGAGTTTTGTTGTGTGACTAGCGGTAGGTAATGTGCACTGTTGCCCTAGTTTGCCTACCATGCCTATTTGTGAACTCTTTTATTGATATGTTTTTTTAACCATTGTCGGCCTATGATGCCTACCAGTACTAGTGTTGTACTGATACTACTCTTGCTACATCCCTCTGGGGTGTAGAGTTTTTCAGGTTATTGATTGTTGAAGTTTTTCGAAAGATGCCTGGTGTCTATCTCGAAGGCCTCCGTCCATTTCATTCCGGGATGGAGGTTGGGTCTTAGAGTTATTATTATATTCTGGTTCCACATTAGTCATTGTTGTACTACTCTAGACTAGGCCATGGGAATAGAAATGAGTCATTATGTTTATTTAATTATTGTAATCACTTCTGCTATTTGGTTAATATATTGGTTTGATTTTCGCTATTAATTATAATATATCTTTAAGTAATGAATTTCTTTCTTTACTTGGAAATGTTTAATTTTGGTTGAGGGTTCGCCTACCAAGGTAGGAATAGTAGGTACCCGCGCAATCCTAAATTGGGTCGTGACAAGTTGGTATCAGGTCCTAGGTTACCGGTCTCATAAGTACAAGAGGAATGTCTAACTAGAGTCTCGTGGAATGGTGGGTAGATGTTCGTACCCATCCACGAGAGGCTATGAGTCATTTTAGGAAAATTTCTTTCCTTCTTTCTATTCATGCGACTTCAGTAACATTGGTATCTCGGTAGATTCAATTGGTATCTAGACGATTCCAATTGGTATCTACGCATATAAGTGTGTTACGTCGCTGATTCGACTCAGTTCATGTGAAGATTTTATTCGGTTTGTATAGTGAGTGCATAATTGTCAGAATATGTTTAAGTGTTGTTGTTCAGTGGTCCCGCCACAGAGGTTAGTTAGCCACTATGACGTACCGCTATAATGTGTTCTCCACCGCTAAAGCGGTGCCTTTAGTTTACCTTGTGACCGTTGCTGCGGTCCTTTTTCCGCCGAAGCGGGATCGCTATAGCGGTCTGAGAAACCGCAGAAGCGGCTGTGTAGAATTCAGAGACCTGAAACTCCTCCCCTGTTTTCAGCTGGTTTCCCTTGTTCGTACCACCCAACAACAACAAAATGAAACAGCAGCAAATTCGAACCAACAGTAATATAAAGACAAGCCCGACAAGGGCAAAAATCATTCAAGTCAATACTACAAACCCAATTATGAATACCAAAACAAGAAACTAGATAATCTAATGTTCAAACCAAAAGTACCCAAACAACAAGCCCAAAACAAGGCTAACCAAGACCAAACGACATTACCCCAAGGATATCCAAACAAAAACCAAAATAAACCAAATAGAAATTGTTTAAACAGTAAAGCCCGACATGGGCAACCATAACACCATCATAAAAGAGGGAGGCGGGAGGGAAGGAGTCTCTAATCATCCATCTTGCTCAGGGCGTCATCATTGTCCGAACTGCCAACTACATCCACCTTTCTAGCTGTGCTACCAACAGCTAGAGGTATCTCCAAGAAGGAATATCTATCAGAGTCATCCTCACCTTCTACAGGGATTGGCACATCGGGACGCATGGTGCCCCACACTGCCTTGACTCCTCTCCAAGTCTGAATGTACACCTTGTCCCGAGATTTGTTCCTTGTCACCTTAGAATTAAACTCCTCCCGAAGCTTCCTATGGTCCGTTGTTATGGCCCGTGTTTCGTGCGTTCAGATAATTCGAGATAGTCGCGAAGTTAAGGAGTGGTAAAATGTTCCGAAAATTATTTTAATGTACAAGTAGGCTATGTATATTGGTTATGAATATTATTAGTGTGGAAGTATTAAGGAAGACTAAGGGCAAAAGAGGAAAATTCACGAAAATGGTTCATGGAAATATTGACAAAGGCTAGGGGCAAAATGGTCATTTCACGAGTGCTCAAGAAAAGTCTTGAAAATTCTTGAAGAATGCCATGCTGGCCGAATGGTGTGTCTTATTTTATTAAATGGGGGGCTCATTGTAAATTATAAAAATTACATGGACCAAAGCTTGCATTGGAAGACACTTAGTCTTCTTTGAAACTTTGAGAAATTGGAAGAAATTGGAAGAAAACTCTAGGAAGAAAAGAAAGGGGACATGTGACCAAAAATTGAGGGGCTTAAGCATAAATATATATAAGTGATGGGAGAATTACATATATATATATATGAGTTCATCTTACAAAAGATGGACAAAAAGAAAGAAGAGAGGAGAGAAGTGAGGTGGTTCGGTCATGGCTAGCAAAAATTAGCCATGGAGAATTGATGAAGAATAATTATTTTCTCCTAGCTTTCTTACTAAATAGAAGGTCCTCCACAACATGGTGAAGTTGTTGGGGCAAGCAAAACACTTAAATGGACAATTCATGAACTTTGAACAAGGGTGGAAGGTGAAGAACAAAGGTAAGAATTCAACCTTCCTTTCTATGTTATGGATGCTTGTGAATGTTGTGGTGTGTAGAAGTAAATGAAAATCATGAAAATATGGGAGTTGGTTGGTGTGGCCGAATGGAGGTGGTAGGGTGAAGGTGTGATTAATTGATTTTATAGTTTGATTGTTGTGTAGTGAATTCTATAATGTTAAACGGATGAGAAACATGAAAATATGCATGTTGTATGTTGGACCGTGTGGGTGTTGTAGTTGTGTTGGAAAAATGCATTAATGGTAGTTGGCATGTTTGGGTGTTGTTGTAATGCGTAGTAAATGAACGAAATCCATGAAGTTGTGCATGTAACATGAGGCCGTGTATAGGAGCTGATTTGGTAACATGCGGTGAATTGATTCTATTTAGTGTTTTGATTGATTGTTGTTGTAGATTCTATGATAGAAATGAATGTTTAATGATTCATGTTGAAAAGGGAGGTGCTACGGGCTGTTTTGGAAGCTAGGATGATTGTGATATGATTCCTTGCATCGATAAAAATAATTATGCTAACGTAGGAAATTGTTGATGTAGTGCATGAATTCGGAAGAAAGAAATGTATTGTGGTTGTCCCCATGGAAATGGGTGGTTTCGGGTTCCATGGCTTGGTATGGGGATTGTCTTGAATATTACATGGATTGCTTGGAATGTTATTAAGTTGTGTTTGAATGGCCCCGGGTTAATATTTGAATGAGTGGCCGTTGTGTTAGCCTGAATGTATGTAGTTTATTTGAATATAAACGGAATGTTGAAGTGTCGTCGAATAGTTGTTGGTATGTTGTTAGTTTGGCCGGGTTGCATTCCCGGGGTGTTGGTTAATTGGAATCGGCCAAGTTTAACTTGGTGGCATGGTATAAGTACAGGGGAAGTGCTGCCGAAATTTCGGTAGCCAAATGGCGTTTAAGAATCCAACTCCAAAATGCACTAACCAAGAATTGGTAAAAATGACCAAATTGTAGATTTTGGCGAACTTTGGCGCTCGAGTTTGGAGTCGTGAAGGAAGCGGAAAAGGTATGTAAGACTTTATTTCTTTTCTTTGGCATGTCTTAGACGTGTAGGCTTGATTTAAAACCTCGGGACTTCCCTAACTCTAGAAATCCGAGATTGAAAATAGTTACTATTCATTCAGTAAGATTGAACCAAAAGTGCATGAATAGTAAAAGAAATGCCTAAACACTCTAGAACTTGCAAGGACAAGACCCGATCACCCTAAGACTTCCATAGGCAACACTATGAAACGTATTATACGTAAACTGTATACGCCGCCTCATTCGCCCGAGGCGGGCCCACTAATCCCGAACCCTTTCCTATTAGCTCATTAGACTTATTTCCATACTATAGCTAATAAAAGTTTTTGATTATCGTTCCTACTATCAAATCAGTAGTGGTTTTAATTAAACTCTTGATCTCAAGACATGGTTTTCCTTCATAAATGTTCACAAATGTTTTCCAAATATTTATTTTTCTCCTTAAAACCAAGTTTTACAATTTTGACAACTTTAATGACTAAAATAACGACTATGGTTCTATAATGATAATGATAATGCCGGATACAAGGAAAAAATATATGTATGATGAATATATGAAGGATATGTTTTCACCGCGTGTATGACGATATGGAGTGTTAGGCTATTGTTGGATAAACGATCATTTCCAAGGTTTTAAAGTGTACGAAATGATGCCTTATGATCCTGCTCTATGTTTTCTCCTGATGTTACTTTCCATTGATAGTCTCGCCTTATTACTAGTTCCTTCAAGGTGAGACAAAGCGGCCATGGTTATTTCATAATACGATCGGAGGTCACCGACCTTACGTCACTCCGATAAAGTTATATCTTTTGATTGGGCTCTCATGCATGCTTTATAATTAAGTATGTTTTTTTTATAACACCGTGCCTACAAGGCCGGGGCGAAGATCACACCGCGCCGTCCAATGGGCGGCCGAGACACACCACTTATAGTGGGCGTATTATACCCGGACGCGGGAGGCCTCGGACGCGGGCTCATACACCGCTCCTATACGGACGCAGTTTACACACCGATCCTACGCGGTCGGGCGCTTTACTTGGCGTATATTTACATGTTTTTTTAAAAGAAAGCTAGCATGAATGGTATCGCCTAAGGCACCCGGGATGTACGAATTACTTTACCCCATGATATGTTCAGATAGCATTACACCGTACCTATATGGACGGGCAGCATTACACCGTACCTATATGGTCGGGCAGTTTACTTGTAATTATCCACATGTTGTTTCAAAAGGTAAAGTTAGCTTACACGATATCTGCCTAAAGCGGCAAACAGAGGTACAGGTTATCTTCTTGCTCTATACTGTGCTCTAAATTTTATTTCATGATCTTATGTTATTATTCATGCCTTACATACTCAGTACATTGTTCGTACTGACCCCTCTTCTTCGGGGGCTGCGTTTCATGCCGCGCAGGTACTCCCAGGCGAATCGAAGCCACTATAGAAGATATTCCAGCGAAGTTGGCGAGCTCCGCTTGCTCTGGAGTGAAGCCGAGTCAGAGCTTGTATGCTAGGATTGATTGCGCTAGAGACTTTGCGTACGCAGTCGTGGGTAGAGTCGTCCGGGGAGCGCTCCATCAGCCGAAGTGTCAATTTATATTGTGATAAAATTTTCATATGATTACAGACTTTGTCTTGTTGAATTAAGTACAAAAGGAAAAAAAATCTGGAGGCTTTACTATGTTTTCATCTCCCATGAATGTATGAGTTTAAGGAAGTTAAGTACGTGACAAGAGTCAGGGGGTTCGCTCGGCCCTAAGTAAGGGTCGGGTGCCCATCACACCCTAGTAAGATCGGGGTGTGACAAAGTGGTATCGAGGCAGTGCTCGGTCTAAGGGTTGTACGCAAAGTCGTGTCCGTAGTCCCGTTTATGGGTGTGAAGCCGGCCACATCTATAGACAGGAGGCTGCGGGGCATCTAGGAAATGTTGACCTTCTTTCTGTCTTAAGATCGTGCGATAGAGCCAAGTCATAGGAAGAAGAAATCCCTTATATAAGCTTCGAGTACGACGGAGGGAGCTGGAAAAGAGAACACCGCGGATAAGTAAAACATGAGACGTGTTGTCCAGGAAAGGTCATGGGTTTGGTGTGGCGACGAAGGTGTGATCGCTACCCTTGAGGATCTGGAAGTCCAAGATATGCGGTAGCCGTACCCGCAGGCGGAAATTGAGCACCGAGAATGGAAAAAGGGTAAAACAGTCATTATAAAAGAAAAGACGTAATACGAAGATGCCTCGGAAACGGTAAGACTTCGACTTGCCCTTGATCAGGTAACAAAGGGCATACGAGGAAGTAGACGTGAAAATATCAGTGTTAAGGCACCAAATTCCACAAAAGTTTCGGGGTTAAGCGTGCTCAGGTGAGAGCAATTTCAGGATGGGTGACCCCCCTGGGAAATAAACCAAAAGTTCTACAAATTGAGATACAAGGGATAAATGAACAAGCTAAGAGTAACCTAAGGAAAACAAGAATATATGGAGGGATGAGACTAGCAAGAGGACGCGTAAGACAAGGTGGACTAGTTTGGAAGAGAGACAGGGAGTGTGTCACAGTTCGGAAATTAGGATAGGCTTGAATAGCGTTGGGAAGTACCTTGTGGGTTAGTTGATAGTAAATGTATATATATACGAAGCAATGAAAATGTGTACCATATTCGGAAAAAGAAAGAGAGTAAGCAAAATGGAAAATAAGAGATCGGGAAGCCGGAAAAAAAGTGAAAAGTAAAGAAGTTCAGATATGTGAGGGTACAGGATTGGAAGAAGGCGAGGAATAAAGTATCAACAAAGACTTCATAAAAGGACTATCGGCATGTAAGGAGCCCCTTAAAGGGGGGGAGACTGAGGAGCTCGATTAAGAGGAAAACAAGGTAAAGGATCAGGAACGGGCATAAGGGAAAGAGCAGTTATAAAAAGAACCCCCCCTGAGTATAATGACGCCCATAAGGTCAGTTGAACATTCGAGGACGAATGTTCTAAAGGGGGGGAGGATGTTATAGCCCGTGTTTCGTGCGTTCAGATAATTCGAGATAGTCGCAAGAAGTTAAGGGTAAGACCGTTCCGAAAATTATTTTAATGTACAAGTAGGCTATGTATATTGGTTATGAATATTATTAGTGTGGAAGTATTAAGGAAGACTAAGGGCAAAAGAGGGAAAATTCACGAAAATGGTTCATGAAAATATTGACAAAAGGCTAGGGCAAAATGGTCATTTCACCGAGTGCTCAAGAAAAGTCTTGAAAATTCTTGGTAGAATGCAGAAATCACCGAATGGTGTGTCTTATTTTATTAAATGGGCTTTCATTGTAAATTATAAAAATTACATGGACCAAAGCTTGCATTGGAAGACATTAGTCTTCTTTGAAACTTGAGAAATTGGAAGAAATCAAGAAAATTCTAGAGGAAGAAAAGAAAGGACATGTGACCAAAAATTGAGGGGCTTAAGCATAAATATATATAAGTGATGGGAGAATTACATATATATATATATGAGTTCATCTTACAAAAGATGGACAAAAAGAAAGAAGAAGGAGAGAAGTGAAAAAGTGGTTCGGAGAAATGAAGCTAGCAAAAATTAGCCATGGAGAATTGATGAAGAATAATTATTTTCTCCATAGTGTTCTTACTAAATAGAAGGTCCTCCACAACATGGTGAGTTGTTGGGGCAAGCAAAACACTTAAATGGACAATTCATGAACTTTGAACAAGGGTGGGAAGGTGAAGAACAAAGGTAAGAATTCAACCTTATTTTCTATGTTATGGATGCTTGTGAATGTATGTGGTGTGTAGAAGTAAATGAAAATCATGAAAATATGGGAGTTGGTTGGTGTGGCCGAATGGAGTGGTAGGGTGAAGGTGTGATTAATTGATTTTATAGTTTGATTGTTGTGTGTGAATTCTATAATGTTAAACGGATGGAAACATGAAAATATATACAGATCATGTTATGTGGGTGTTGTAGTTGTGGTGGAAAAATGCATTAATGGTAGTTGGCATGTTTGGGTGTGTGTAATGCGTAGTAAATGAACGAAATCCATGAAACTTTATGTAGTGTATTGGTTGATTTTGGTAACATATGAATTGATGAAATTTAGTGTTTTGATTGTTGTTGTGTAGATTCTATGATAGAAATGAATGTTTAATGATTGTGGTGAATTAACTGCTACGGGCTTTTTGGATAGCTTTATGATTGTGATATGATTCCTTGCATCGATAAAAATAATTATGCTAACGTAGGAAATTGTTGATGTAGTGCGAAGGGAAGAAGAAATGTATTGGGTTGTCCCATGGAAATGGGTGGTTTCGGTTCCAAATGCTTGAATATTACATGGATTGCTTGGAATGTTATTAAGTTGTGTTTGGAATGGCCCCGGGTTAATATTTGAATGAGTGGCCGTTGTTAATGTATAGTTTATTTGAATATATATGGATTGTGAATGGTTATGTTGTTAGTTTGGTTGAATTCCCGGGTTGTTAATTGGAATTGGCCAAGTTTAACTTGGTGGCATGGTATAAGTACGGGGGAAGTCTTTGTAGGGGTTCCCAAATAAAGTGTTATTTTAAGAATCCAACTCCAAAATGCACTTAACTAAGGTTTGGTAAAAATGACCAAATTGTAGATTTTGGCGAACTTTGGCGCTCGAGTTTGGAGTCGTGAAGGAAGCGGAAAAGGTATGTAAGACTTTATTTCTTTTCTTTGGCATGTCTTAGACGTGTAGGCTTGATTTCGCGCCTCGGGGACTTCCCTAACTCTAGAAATCCGAGATTGAAAATAGTTACTATTCATTCAGTAAGATTGAACCAAAAGTGCATGAATAGTAAAAGAAATGCCTAAACACTCTAGAACTTGCAAGGACAAGACCCGATCACCCTAAGACTTCCATAGGAAACACTATGAAACGTATTATACGTAAACTGTATACGCCACCTCATTCGCCCGAGGCGGGCCCACTAATCCCGAACCCTTTCCTATTAGCTCATTAGACTTATTTCCATACTATAGCTAATAAAAGTTTTTGACTATCGTTCCTACTATCAAATCAGTAGTGGTTTTAATTAAACTCTTGATCTCAAGACATGGTTTTCCTTCCATAAAGTTTACAAATGTTTTCCAAATATTTATTTTCTCCTTAAAACCAAGTTTTATGATTTTGACAACTTTAATGACTAAAATAACGACTATGGTTCTATAATGATAATGATAATGCAAGATACAAGGAAAAAATATATGTATGATGAATAGTCAAGGCTATGTTTTTCACCGCGTGTATGACGATGTCAAAAAAAATGGGAATGATACTATGATAACTATGGATAAATGATCATGTCTAAAGGTTCAAAGTGTACATGAAATGATGCCTATGATTCTACTCCATGTTTATTCATAATGTTGACCTTCCATTGATTGTCTCGCCTTATTACTAGTTCCTTCAAGGTGAGATAAAGCGCCCGTGGTTATTTCATAATAAAATCGGAGGTTACGGAAGCCTTGCGTCATACAGGGCTGTTAGCTTTTCCTTGGGCTCCCGTAAATATTTGTTTGCTTGTTTATATGATAATGTATATAATACACAGAAATTGATGAACGTGCGCATACACGTATATATGTGGGGAATGGGGAGGGCAAGCGTGTCCCCCCCGGTTCGGTGGCTTATCGTCCGGACGCGGGATGCCGACGGGATTTGTCGGCCGTGCGCGGCGTCTGTTATGTGCTATATATATATATAATATGATATGCTTGGGACGACGTGTTGGGGAGGGGGTTAGGGAGAGCCGATGAATTCGGCGTACGTCTTGCAAAAAAAAAAAAATATTGTTTTTTACGAAAAGTATACGTTTTCTATGTACAAAAACAAGAAACACCGTGTTCGGAATAAGAAAAAGAAAAAAAAAGCTAAGCGTGCATGGCCTCCGCCACGAGTGGCACTCACATGTACGGGTTGCTCCTCTATCTCTATCTTGTGTCTTGTCTATGCTTCCATATAGTTATTACTGCGCACAGTTACCGTCTTACACATGATATATCTCATATGTACGGCTTTACTATGTTGTTCTTGTTCATGTGTCTTACATACTCGATGTACATTGCTCGTGCCGGCCCCTCTTCCTTCGGGCTGCGTTCATGCCACGCGGTACACCCGGACGGATAAAGCCAAGATAGAAGATGTTCGATGATGTATGATGATATGATGAGTTTGATCACCGATGATGAGGCTGAATCCCGCGGGTTAATGTCATTCCATATGACGATTATGATGGGTTCGGTATGAGTATGTTTAATTTGTGTGTGTCGGATGTAAGTACTTAGGTAATTGGGTTGTTACGACTTCACTTCTGTATTTCCTATAGGTTAGGACCTCGTTGATGTATGCTATGCTTTACATGCTCGGTATATTCAATGTGGCTCCCCACTGTCGGGGGGCTGCGTTTCATACCACGCGGTACCCGCGGCGGATGGTAGGTGATGTTAGCAGTGCTGGTGGATTGGCGAACAACACTTCTCGGTCTTTATGAAATCCGAGTGCTTGTATGGTATGCGAGACGTCGATGGGAGCACACGAACGGTGTCGAGTGTATGATATGTTGGGTACGTTTTGTAAGCGGCTATGTGAGCCGGTGTGTTTGTATACGTATACTGCGAGTGTGTTTGGCGACGGTATATAAGCGAGGGTCTTGTGTGCCTTATATTCTACCCAGATTTTCATATGACTACGAATTTGATTTGGTTTGAAAAAAAAAAAAAAGCAGCATGTTTGTTTTACGAAAAATTTTCACTACGTGCGTATGTTATGTTTGTGAGCCCGGTATGATTATGAGTATTACGATAGTCGGCGGGTTCGCTCGGCCTTTAGGTAAGGGTCGGTGCCCGTCATACCACATTTATCGAAATTAGGGTGTGACGGATTATACATGATTTATGTTTTTCGCATATTACTATCCATGCCTTACATATACTCGGTACACTATTCGTCTTGCGTCCCTTCTTGTGAATGACTGGCGTTTCATGCCACGCGGAGGTCGGCGGGAGGCGGATTTGATCTTTGGAAACTCACGGCCGTACGTGACCAGTATTTCCCGGTTGTCCGGAGCCTCGCCACCTAGGTACTCTTTTGTGTATATTTTTAAGACTGCGGTGCTCGTGCCCCTTCTATGTATAAGTGTACTATGTCTAGAGGCTCGTAGATAGATATATACTTACGATCGATTGTACGATTAAATATGTGGTATTTTGCGTCTTAATCTTTACATTGTATAAAAAAGCGATAGTGAAGCTAATTAGTCCGTGTTCATGTCTTGCATTTGCTAATGTTAATGTTCGGTTAAAAAAAAAAACATGGTCGCATTTTATACGACTTCTAGAAAGTACGGAGCACAATGATAGGTGGGGGTGCTCGGTACGAGTATCGGGTACTCGTCGCGGCCACTGCGACGGGTCGTGACGAGTGTGTCAGGAAGCCGATTCGGTCTGGGGTTTGTCTACGGCGGTGTCCCGATGAGAGTCTTGCTTATGGGTGTGTAGCCGCACCACGCTTATAAACGAGGCTACGGGGCATTTAGGAAATATGACGCCTTTGTATTCTAAGATCGTGCGATAGGCTATCGCTACCGGTTTCCATATTCCTTTCTAATCCTATGTTATGGTTTCATAATGCGCGAAAAGCTAGGGCAGCCCGGGAGGGCGAGACGGCGGCCTAGGGCCGGCCAGGTGCTGCGGAGGCCATCCGGTTATTGACTCGGTTAGTTGCGCGAGGGCGGCAAGATACGGACTCGGGAGACGGGCGGTAAGTGCTAGGGCCCGTGATTTTATCGCCACAAGACCCCGGAGTTTTATGGGTCGAAAGCAGGAGGAAGACCGCAGAATTTCATAGACGAGAATCTTAAGGACAACGAGGATAATACATGCTTCGAGATACGAGTCGGTGGAATTGGCATCGTACGGTTGCGGGATGTGATCTGTGGTATGATAGTTGGAGATCCTCGAGGGGAGCAAATGCCACTCCCCGGTTTGGCGGGGAGTTTAACGAGGCATTTCGCGGCATTTCTGCAGCAGGAAGTTCGACGAGCTCGGTGATATGTTCTTAAATCTCGAGCAAGGGAATATGAGCGTCGGGGAATACGGCCTACGCTTGCTCGGCGGCCGAGGTATGCCCGCGCGGCCGCGATCGGCCGATATGGGGATCATGTACGTCGATTTGTGAGTGGGTTGGGGCCGCGTATAATTGGGGAGTGCTTGACGGCCTCGCTCCGGGGATGGGATGACTATTGCTCGCATGCGAGGGCCCGTATGCCGAAAACACAGAGGAGCAACACCGACTCTGGCGGAGAAGAGCGCTATCCGGACGGGGGCTCCCGAGAAAAAAGGGCGATTCCCGGGGGTGAAGCGAGTATAGGGGACGAGCACGGGCAATCTAGGATTCGGACGATCGGCGGCCGGTGCGCCCCCTCGGTTCTTTGATGGAAACGAGTCCCGAGAATAGGCTGGCCGATTCTGTGAGGATGATGCCACCGCCACGGTGCGCGCGATGTGGTAGGGCCACTGCGGAAGTGTCGCGCGGTACGGGTGGTTGTTATACTTTTGTGGGCGGGTTGGCCATCGATGCGTGATTGCCCGTTGAGGTACGAGGGAGACCAAGCCCGACCCGCGGGTCCGCCGGTTGGTTCCGCCGTCCCGGCCGTCGCCTCTCGGACGGAGACTTCCCCGAGCTCTAGCGGGACGAGGCGGGGTGAGGGAGGAGCATCCGTCGGCCGGCCCTCCGCCCCGCCTATATGCACTAACGGGGGCGACGGGACCTGAGCCTCGCGGGCCCGCGGCCGCGGGTACTTTTTATTTTTGTATGATATGCGTGTCGATTGATTCGAATTCTGTCTTATCCCTGTTGTCTTTTGTGTTGCGGCCATAATAAGAATTCGGGAATTAGGACGGAAAGTAGCCATACGTACGGGTAAAAATGAATACTAGAGATTGCGGAGGATAGAAGCGTAAATAAAGGAAAGATGTGTTACGTGGGCGTTTTGAAAAGCTGCAAGACTGACTCGTTCCATGTCATCGTGTGATATAAGCGATGCGAGGAGTAGAGGCGAAAATACTAACGCTAAGACGGCGGGAAATGCATTAAAGTTCTAAGGTTAAGCGTGCTAGGGTGAGAGCGATTTCATGATGGGTGACCCGCAAATATGCGGCAAATCCCATAAATGTGGGAACAAGAGACAAAGGTAAGATTAGGTAGCCCAGTGTAAATTAGAGTGTGTGGAGTGGTTAGAAACCCTATCAAAGTCATGAAGGTGGAGACGGACTAGACTAACAGAAGGGGCGGACATGTTGGACCAAAAATGGACTATGACGATTCAAGAACCAACAAGAGGAACTTGTCAACGCAGAGTCAGCGTTCGGAGTTAAATCAATTAGCCTATGACTTGAAGGCAACCTAAGCTCCTAGAATGGATATGCTAAGCGATATACTAGATGTCTGCAAGGGAGACCTCCCCGAAGTATTATGACGCGTTATGAGGCCAGTTCAACATTCGAGGACGAATGTTCTAAAGGGGGGGAGGATGTTATATCCCGCATTTGTGCAATCGGATAACTCAAGACAATTGCGGGAGGACGACAAGCAAGGCCCTATTTTTTTATGTTGTTAAGCATATGAATGGCTTATGAAGCATTTAGAAGCGGAATCATTAAGAAAGGCCAAGGGCATAAAGGAAAATTCGCAATATGTTTCGTGGAAATATTGAAGAAGGCTAAGGGCAAAATTGGAAACTTGGGAAAAATTGTTTTCATGAATTAGAAGAATTATCCACAAGGTAAGTGGGCTTGGAAACAAAAAAAAATAATATAGAGAGGAGCCCAATAGATGGCGGCCATGGCACCAGCATTAGCCCAAGGCCCATGTGGGATTAAATTCATGTGATTTAAATGGAAGATTACTCTTATTCTCTTCAAAATTCAAGAAGTTTCAAGAGACAAAAAAAAATTGGAGAACAACCACCAACCATTCGGCCATAGAGAAATCCCCCAAGAAAAATTGACAAAAATTTCTCCAAAAATTATTTCCTACTAAGTAAAGGGTCCACTAACAAGGTGGAGTGGTCATTGGAACAAGAAAACACAAGTTCTTGAAGTTACAACTTTGGCTAAGTTGGAGGATCAAAGAAGAAGGTGAGAATTCATCTCCTTTAGATGTTATGAATATTTATGCGTGTTGTAGTGTACAAAAAGGGATGAAATTCATGAAGGAAAAAAATATTGCATGTAGCCGTGCACATGTGATTGAGTAGGAAGCATGTTTTAATTATTTTAATTAGTGTTTGGTTGTTATTGTTGTGGATACGATGTTGATAATGAAAGTGGAATGAATTTGGAGAGGTTGTAGTGTACATGTTGGTGTTGGCCGTATGTGTTGTGTGTGTGTGTGTGACCGTGCATGTGTGTGGTGGTGTGGCCGTGTGGTTGTGGTGTAATATGGAAGAGAACGAGTCAATTTTATTTAGTGTTTTGGTTGTTGTTATGTTATGGATACTATGTTGCTAATGAGTGCATAATAATCTTGTGAAGTTGTAGAAGTTGGAGACTTGTGATTGAAGTATTTAAATTGAATATTATGTTCTTGTATGCATGAAAGACAATATGAGTAGTACGGTGTTGTTGGAATGTAAATTATGAGGTTGTTATTATTTTCATTGAAGTTGGAAGGTTTTGGAAGAAGTAGTAAATTGATTGAATTTGGAAATTGTTAGTATTGTTGTTGGAATTGTGGTTAATAGTTTGGCAGGGTTTGAATTCCGGATTGTGGTTGATGAGAAATTTGCCTATATTGAATGTTGAGGATGGTATATTTACAAGGGAAGTGTTTCGGAATTTCGGTAGCCAAGTGTTTCCTTAAAATTCTAACTCTACGAACCCTAATAAGAGTTTCGGTAAATATGACCAATTTGCAGATTTTGACGAGATTGCGACGCGAATTCGGAATAGCTAAAGAAGCCGAAAGAGGTATGTAAGGTTTCCCCTTCCTTTCTTGGCATGTCTTAGACGTATAGGCTTGATTTCGCGCCTCGGGGACTTTCCTAACTCTAGAAATCCGCAATTGAAAATAGTTACTATTCATTCAGTAAGATTGAACCAAAAGTGCATGAATTGTGAAAGAAATGTCTACATATCCTAGAACTTGCAAGGATAAGACCCGATTACCCTAAGACCTTCATAAGTAACGTCATGACACGTAACATATGTAGATGATATACGTTGTTATAAAAATGAAAGTACGAGAATGTTAAACCATTGTTGGATAACCCAATTCTATTATAGGTAACGACTATTCTAAAGATTCTAAGTACAAGGAATTATGCCTTATGACCCCGATGGATGTGTGTGCACCCGACATACGTATAAGTACTTGATAACAGAATCAGAGCGCTATAGACGCTGGTAAATATATATATGATATAAGTATATACACATGACACAAAGAGAATCAGAGCGCTATAGACGCTGATATATGTATATATGATGAGTAATGTATATGATGAAAAAGAGAATCGGGATATGAGCTATACCATATGTATATGATATGAGTATATGTATATGATGAAAGAGCCGGGGGCGCTATAGACGATATATGTATATGATATGAGTATATGTATATGATGAAAGAGCGGGCGCTATAGACGCCGATAATTATACAAGGTATATGCATATATGTACGGGGAAGATGGAGATAAGGGCGGACGGGGTTATATACGCATATCCACGATCGGTTGGCATTACATGACATGATATCGTCCGGACGCGGGATGCCGGACGCGGGATGTGCATATTTATGGTTAAATGGATCGGAGGCGACGCCTCGGCAATATGATATATTCTATTTTATGTATATATGTATATATATGAGTAAGGAAAGTGTTACATCCGGCATTTTTGCGTATTTGAAAATTTGGAAATAGCCTTGATTTATAAGGAATAAGGTCATGTTTGGATTTCTTTCTAATATGTGAATGTTGCTTATGGAAGTATGGATGCGGGGATATCGAGCAAGGTTAGGGAAAAAATTGGAATCTTGAAAATTTGTTTCGGGAATTTGCAAAATAAGATTCTAGCCAATTGGGCTCAAAAAAAGAAAAGAAAATTGAGGCCCAAAAATTGGAAGGGTGGCCGGCCAACCCATGGCCCAAACCCACCAAGTTGATTAAATTTTTCCATGTGCCAATTATATATAGCATGGCTATCCTTAGAAACTTCAAGAAAAAAAGAAGAGAAATCAAAACAAAGAGAGAGAGACTTCGCCAAGAGAGAAAAAGAAAGGAAAGAAAGAAAAAAAAAATTCAAGCCATCCAACTTTGATGTGATAATTCCTTTCTTCTTGAATTCTTAACAAGTTCAAGGTGCTTGTCGACGTGGTATAATTAGTTAAACAAGAAAACTCCGTTTGCGGAAAGTAGAAATTTGAAGAAAAAGGTGAGATTTCTATCCTTTTATGTTATGGAAGATGTGTGTGTTATGACGATTAAAATTGTATGGAAAGCATAGTGTGCATTATGTGCATGTGTGTGTGTGTGTGCATGGCCGTATGGTGTGTGAAAGTGCATGTGTGGCCGTGTGATGTGTGTATTGGTAAGGGAAATGAGTTAAAGTTTATTTAGTATGTTAAGTGTGTTGTTGTGGCTTTTGTGATGTAAAAGAAAGGTTAATGAATTGAGTTAGCATGAAAGTTGGTTGTATATTGTTATGAGAAATTATGTGATTTCTATATGGTTTTTATATATTTGTGGAAGTAATGGTCTAAGGTGTGAATTAGTGTTGTTGTGAATGAAATTGGAAGATGACAATGCAATTTTGTAATTTTTGTTGCAATTAGTGGGAAGTTTGGATGAATTATGGTTTGATGGAGATTTTGTATATTTTGTAGAATAATGAGAAGTGTGTTGATTGTATTTGAATGGTCTTGAATTAGTAGATAAATATGAAAACGTCGATATTGGATGAAAGGTGTGAAGTTAGAACGGAAGTTGATACATTATGTAGAAAGAAAGACTATTTGTGTTCATATGTGCTTTGTAGCGATTATTGATGTTGTTGATGTTGTTGTTGGGTTGGTTGTTGTTATTCTGAGCCGAGTTGAATCTCGGGGATGCTATATTTATAAGGGAGATGCTGCCGGAATTTTGGTAGACAAGTATGGGCTTAAGTTGAATTCGCAAAACACAAAACTCACCTTTGGTAACTTTGACCATTTGCAGTTACCGAAACGGGAATTGAGCTTAAGCGAGTATAAGACACCGTAAGGTATGTGAAGCTATCCTCTCCTTCTTTTGGCATGTCCTAGGTATACTAGGCTTGAATTTGAGCCTCGGGGGTTATCTTGATTCATCGAAATCCAATTGAAATGGAGCACTATTCATTCAGTGCGATTGAACTAGAATCCTTACATTTTGTTGGAAAAAAATGCTCAAACGTCCGTAACTTGCAGGAATGTGATCGAATCGCCTTGAAACTTCCATGAATGACTCCATTAAGCTTGGTATTAATTAGTACGCCACTCCGTTGACCCGGGGCGGACCCGCTATTCCGGATCTCCGCCTAACAAGTTTTATTTGACTTATTTTTGTACCACAATTGAAGGAAAACTTTTGGCTCCGAACTATTAAGTGATATTTTATAAGACTTTTTCAAAACCACTCCGAAGGGTGAGTGATATATTATAAAACTTTCCAAAACCACTCGAAGGTGATATTCTATAAAACTTTTCAAAACCACTCCGAAGGGGGTGCGATATCTTATTATTCGCATTTTTCCAAACCACTCAGGGGGGTGTGAGATTTTATTATTAGTTACTACTATTATTATTATGCCGATGGGGCTAGGATTAGTATTATGTCGCGAGTGGCATGCCCGATGGGGCCGGGATAGCCGTATGCCGCGGTGACATGCTAGGGCTAGGATTATGTCGGGGCCGGCATGTCGACATGGGGCCGGGATAGACGTATGTTGGACCGGCATGCCGAAGCGGGTCATTTTATTCGGGACCGGCATGTCCGAAGGGCCGGGATAGACGTATGTCGAACCGGCACACCGGGAAGGGGTTACTAGTATTATTGTCATTGTTATTACTATTGTTACTATTATTGTTATTATTATTAAGCGGGCGGCCGTCCGAAGGACTATTTTATTTAAATAATTAATTCATGTCGGTAACCTAAACTTGCTTCTGTTGTACTTTCCCGATTTACACTTGATAACCCTCCTTTACATGCTTAAGACACCTTCGGTAAATCGCCCCACTTTCTTCGGGGTACGTTTCGCCCGCGAGTTCGGAGACGCGACGGGGGATCCCGGCTTCTTGGAGGGAGACAAGCCTTTGGTCGGACGACTCCATTGCTCGGAGATCGTTCCTGTTTTGGTATAATTCTGTATATATCTTGAGTCATACTCTTTAGAAGTGCTGTGAACGCGTGGGAGTTTTAATGTTCTTGTTTGGCCTTGTCGGCCACTATTTTGTTGTACGAAGGCGCAGGCCTTTGGCTCGCCTTGTTTTATGTCGTATGCATATATATATATCATGTTTGAGATGCTTCGAGTTACGTGTCGATTTTGGTATTTCATTTACAACTTTCCAATTCTCGTTTTAAAAAAAATTTGAGTTGACGTTTAAGGGTTCGCTTGACTCTAATGAGAGTCGGGTGCCCGTCACACCCTGACGAAGGTTGGGGCGTGACAGAAAGCTAAGAAAGCACGGCATCTGCCCAAGGACACTTATATGTACAGGTTATGTTTCTATTCCAGAACATGTGTTGTAATTCTTTTATGTCGTTATACATGATTTATGTTTTTCGCATATTACTATCCATGCCTTACATGCTCGGTACACTATTCGTGCGCGTCCCTTCTTGTGGACGCCGCGTTTCATGCCACGCGAGTCGGCGAGACGAGCGGATTTGATCTTTAAGCCTACCGGCCGTACACGACAGCGCTCAGCTTGTCCGGAGCCTCACTTCCGTGGTACTCTTTTGTGTATATTTTCGGCACAACAAGATTTTCACTTTCTATGTATAAGTGTGCTATGTCTAGAGGCTCGTGGACGGATATGTACGATCGATTATGTACAGTTAAATATGTGGTATTTTGGCATCTTAATGTCTGTTGTATAAAGCGATAGTGAAGGAAGCTTAATTAGTCCATGTTCATAATGCCGCTTTTGCTAATGTTAATGTTAGCTTCAAAAAAAAAAAAAAACACGGTACTGTTTATACGACTTGCTAAGAGGTACAGGCACAATGATAGGTAAGGGGTGCTCGGTACAAGTATCGGGTACTCGTCACGGCCCCTAGACGGGTCGTGACAATTTTAATGCGCAATGTAAGTGTTAATTTGACAACACGCCACACATGACAATTGTTATAGCCCGTATTTCGCGCGCTCGCATTATTCGAAGTGGAAGTGAATGTGGAAGGTAAGATACGTTCCCAAAACTATTTTAATGCGCAAGTGTGTTATCAATATTATTTAGGAATATTGTTGATATGGAATATTGAGAAAGGCTAAGGGCAAGAAGAAGAAATTCGCAAAATGGGCCGTGGAAATAATATGAAAGGTTAGGGACAAAATGGTAATATTTAGAAAGTCGAGGGGCAAAATGGTCATTTCACGAGTAATCAAGAAATCTCTTGGAGAAGAGGCCATGTGGCCGAATTTAATGAAAAAAAAAGGGGGATTAGTCATCTTTTGGAAATTTGAAGAAAATAAAAGAAAAGTCAAGAAAGAAAAGAAAATTCTAGAAATGGAGGAAGGGGAATCATGTGTCTATATCCATATTTTGAGGGACTTAATTACAAATATATAGAAGTGGTGGTGGACATGTATATATATTTTTATGGTCATCTTAATTCAAGAAATGAAAGAAAGAATGAAAGAGAAAAAAAAAGAAGGAGAAAGGAAGATGAGAGTATTCGGCCATGGCACCAAGAATTGCCATGGAAATTCATCAAGAAAAATTCATTTCTTCTAGCTCTCCTACTAATTTGAAGATCCTCTTTAACGTGGTGTAATCGTTGGAGAAATCATTCGTTCTTGTGAGTTCATAACCTTTAGCAAGTAAGAAGACAAGTGGGAAAAGGTATGTGTTCAATCCTCTTTTATATGTGTTATAGGATAATTTATGTATATTGATGTATATGGAGATGGATGAATTCATAGCATATATGTGTGTGGAGTATTGGGCCGTGCATGGTTATGTTGTGTAGAAAAGAATGGATTAATTTTTATGTTATGGTTGGTTGTTGTTGTAATGTGTAGAAATGGATGAAAAATTCATGAAAACATGGTGGAAAATTGTTGTGGCCGAAAGTGATGAAGTTTGGCAAGCTATGATGAATTAGTTTTGTTTAATGTTTTAATTGTTATAGATGATTTACATGTAATAAGGAATGTATAGAGAAGGATGGAAATGCATGGCAATGTGTATGAAGTTGTTGTAACCGAATAGTAGGTGTTTGGTAAGTTAGTGTAAATTGATTTTATTGGATGTTTTAGTTGTTGTCGTTATGGATTATGTGACGTTGAATGAAGAATGTGGTTGAAGTTAATGAATGTAGATGATAACGAAATGTCGGTTGTGGTTAAATTTGAAGGTTTCGGTGAAGTAGTAGGTTGATTGATTCGACGGAATATTATGCGAATTGAATTAATTGAATATTGGGTTGCTGAACAATTGTTGGTATTGTTCTAGTTTGGGGTTGAATTCGGGGTTGTTTTTAATGGAAAAATTGGGCGAGCCA
>NC_081353.1:24666268-24678327 GCF_029784015.1 Lycium ferocissimum | reverse complement strand
CAAGGTGATTAGCCCTTTTGAATGGATGACCGATCATCTACACACCCCATTATTATTGTCTAAACAAAGATAGACCTCAAGTCTATAATTACTATAATTATGAACAAGCCTGGTGCAATTTCATGTACGTACGACCCAGGACTCATACATGGTTCGTAAAATACAGCGAACAGTTTTCCAAGTCTATCATCCCCAGATGGTTCTATGATTGGTGGAAAAGGTTTGGTGGTAATGAACTCACTATGCCCAGGAACTTCCATAAACATTATGAGACCTTTCAGATTGAACAAGGGATCTCTACTTTACCAGATCATATTAAATTATGCAAATATTATGTTGCCAAAAGGATATCCTATATTCTCAGTTGGACATTTGATATAACTGAAATTCATAGGATAAAACATTTGAGTAAGACCATAAAAATAAAAGGATGGGTCCCTAAAGACAAACCATCCAAGGGAAAACAAGTAGCAACAGCTAGCAGCAGTCAGCAAGGATCCAGCGAATCCACAGCCGAGTTAAAAAAGAAACTATTACAAGCTTTGAACAGGTTAGAAGATACAAATCCTCTGGAAATTCAAGAAATATTGGATTCCACCTCGACATCAAGCAATGATAATGGATGCATGCTGGACCCACAAGGAATAGCCCAAGCATATCTCGATTATGACTATGCAGATGATCTCAGGTAATCTGCCTCTCCAAGAAGAAGACAAAAGTCAAAAAGTGGCCGACAAACTTTTCAAAAAACGGTAATCATCAACTTTTCAAAAGAAGACAGAATGGTTAGCGGAACAACTTTTAGTAAGAAACCGCCTACTTTTATAAAAGTTATAAAGGAATCTTTAAAGATATCCGTCCACTTGTAAGCATCTGAGAATGCTAATTATTTGACAGAGGCCTATATAAGGCTCTCATTTGTAAACATAGAGGACGTCAGAAATTTACCCCCTCATTTCTGAATAGCCTTCCCTCTCCCTCTCTGTAATATTTTCCTATGTACGCTTTCAATGTTTGAATAAAAGTCTTCAAGTTATTGTAAGTATTTTCCTTTAAATTCCGCATTTATTTTACTTATTATTTTAGCCTATCAAAGATCGTTAAAATGGTATCTTCAAAAGAGAAGGAATGGATTCTAACGCCGATATTAAACATAAGGATATTGGAGATCCAAAGGGGACATTGAATGCTGTTTTATACTTGTCTTTTTCAGTAATTTGGATTTGCCAAAATCCTGATTTCATATCAAACTTACTATAGACATTGGCCTTGTAAGTTCTTTTTAATAAATCTCTTTTATTAGGTATCGGGTACCTAATCCATTTTAAAACTTTATTTAATGGTTTATAATTAACAACTAACCTTGGAGATCCTCTTCAAATTAATAAGTTTCAAGAACAACTCGAAAAAGAAGTTTGTTCTGATCTTCCAAATGCTTTTTGGGAAAGAAAGCGACATATAATAAGACTCCCATATATTGATGGTTTCAATGAAAGGGATATTCCTACCAAGGCTAGGCCTATTCAAATGAACCATGAATTAATGGAAATATGTAAACAAGAAATCAATGATCTTCTATACAAGAAGATAATTAGACCTTCTAGATCCCCATGGAGTTGCTCAGCCTTTTATGTAAATAAAAATGCTGAAAAAGAAAGAGGATCTCCAAGGTTAGTTATTAATTATAAACCATTAAATAAAGTTTTAAAATGGATTAGGTACCCGATACCTAATAAAAGAGATTTATTAAAAAGAACTTACAAGGCCAATGTCTATAGTAAGTTTGATATGAAATCAGGATTTTGGCAAATCCAAATTACTGAAAAAGACAAGTATAAAACAAAGATTCATTTTAACAAGTACACTAGGATTTCAACAGATTCAAGTATGAGTGGCTAAGTTCTCATACTATCCTAGGGTTCTGTTGAAATCCTGTTATAATCCAGTCATGTTCTGTGAATAGTGAAAAAAGTCAATTTTACTGTTCATCTTACTTAGAGCTTTCATAACTTCATTCTCTTGGTCTAGATACAGTTAGAACCTTTCTCAAGTCTTGGTGTTAGGTCTCCGATTAATCTCCGGATAAGACGTTGGCAGTTAGTGGCTCCGAAATGACCATAGTGCCCAAAGACTAGGGTGTCGTCACGGCCATAGGCAATTGGTGTTCCCGTCCCTTAACACATAGGTAAGAAAAGGTTTAAACAGTTGTGACATTATGAGAAATAAGTTATCAAGATCTAAGAAAGATAAATAGTAATCTTGTACTGATCACTACCTAAGAACAAGATAGGACATACAGAGAAAGTAGACACACCCATATAGGATAGTATCCCTAAAACAAATACTCTTTCTGCTAAAAGAAAAATTATTTTCAAATGCATACAATCCCCTATTTTCAAAAGTTAGCTTTCTATAATGAAGAAGTTCGAACATATCGAACGAAAATAAATAAGAAAGTAAGAAAGATTAATTCTTTACATTCAGATCTTGCTTTTAGAAGAAGCTTGTTAAATCCTAGGTTTCGAGAATCTTTCAATAATTCAGAAACCCAATCAGAGATGAAGTAAATAGAAAACTAAAAGGAGTAGATTTTAGACAGACTATTCCAAAGGTTTATTATCAATCAGATAATAATTCTACTAGTCCAACAGCTAGTGAAATGAACATTCATGAGGAAATCAAAGATACCTTAGGAATGATAATAAGTGATGAATTTAGACCAAGCTTTCATAAATTAGAAAGTGAAATGGAAAGCCATAAAAGAAAATTTGAGTGGTATAAAACAACTCATGATTATGAAACAAGAATCAACCACAAAATAGAATGGTTTAAAGATATAAATAGAAACAAAAAGAATATAAAATTCTTTGAATGGTTTAGAAAGACAGGAAAAGTTCCTAACAAAGGATCTTTAACCATGTTAGTCAATAAATGGTACACTAGGAATAAAGGCTCCCATGTACAAAAGACGGGCTTTTATTTTAAATTTGTTTACCATTTCTTTAATTTATTAGATAGTTATTTATTCTTTTACTAATATTTTATCAAGTGCTTATATAGGTACGGGAAAATACATCTCAAACACGATACTCGGAAGGAACCCGAATCACTTTGTTTGTATTTACTTTTTGCGTTTTTATAGGCAGTACAAAGCATAAACTCGTAGTATAGTGGAAACTTTATTTTTGGAATGACGGGCTGATATATTTATTTACTTGTCGCCCTGTTTGTTTAGCTTAATATTTGTCTTCGCTTTAGGCAAGACTTAGGCCATCAATACTTTCATAAAGAGATTAAATTGACTCGGTATAAATAATTCTTTAATTAAATTTGCACTTTTGGCGTTTAGGCAAAAAATACTAGTCCATCCTTTATTTTATATTCTTTACACACATTTAATACAATGTACATTTTATATTGTTTCGTGTACACTACTACATATTTTAGTTAAGTTAATTGACGCTAGGTAAATATTGAGTCGTCCATTTACAAATCTTTTATTCTTTAAAGGCATTACACATTTTCACTCATTTTTTTAATCCATAATTCCTTATATTTTTTTTTAACCAATACTTTTTTTTACAATTCTTTTGTTCCTTACTCTTTTGATGGGATATTCATTAAACAAACACTCTTTTACGAAATGGTAGAAACAAGTCAAATCAACTTCACTTTTTTTAATTCTTTTGTTATATAAGATCTCTATCTTGATGAATATTTTTAAAAACCTTTTTACATTCTTTGTGCAACGATATATCTAGTTATACAATTTTTGTACATTTTTATTTGATATACACTCTTTTATACTTGAAATATATTCTTTAAATGTTTCATATACTTACATTCTTTTATATACACAAACAAACATTCTTTATATACTTGATATACCTATATTACATATTCTCTTATCTTTTATACATCTTTTATATAGTTATATACATTCTTTACACTAATAAATATACACTCTTTATACCAACAAATACACTTTTATACTTACGACGTACATTCTCTTCACACTCCTTTGTCCATTCCTATCGATATACACTTTATAAAATACTTTGCACTTGATATTCATACATTTTTATGCGCTGCATATTATCACCTAATGTAGCTTTTTCATGAAATCACAACATTTTGAAAACAGGTAATAATAATGATAAACAGATAGATAATCTTCCTCTAGTGTTCAGTTAAAATAAGTGTAAGGACTGTTTTCGGACAGGCTCTGAGGGATGCTTAATACCTTCCCCTCAGGGTAAATAAAACCGTTATCTAGAATCTCATATATTTCGTGGACTACAAATGGAGTAGACACACAAATACATATAGGTTTCCTATTTTATTCTAAAAAAAAAAAAAAGATGGCGACTCTAACCCCTTTTTAAACCAGTTAGAAGAATCGGGAAGTTACAAACTATCTTGGACTCATTCAAAATAGGGCATAACAATGAACATGAGAGATTAAATCAATATAATTCACATTAAGAACATGCTAATCATTTTTCCTTCTAAGTCTAGGAATTGGTGATACCCATTCTTATTAGCTTTCTAGGTGAAGACCTTAGAAACACTTAGCTATGTGAAAGAAGGGATTAGAAGAAGTTAGGAAGATTACCATTCCCAATAAGATATGAATTTGACCTCCCAAAAAGGCTTGAGGGGCGACTGAACTTTAGGATTTTGAGAAAATTTGGCCAAATCCTGAAATGAATTCTTAAATAGGGAAAATCACTATAGGTCACCACTATGGTGGTCTAAGAACCGCTTCGTGCACTAAATTAGTATGCAATGGGTCTAAATTGTAATATTACAGTTTAGTCCTAGTGCGCACTAATTTAGTGCGCATTAGGTGATAATATGCAGCGCATAAAAATGTATGAATATCAAGTGCAAAGTATTTTATAAAGTGTATATCGATAGGAATGGACAAAGGAGTGTGAAGAGAATGTACGTCGTAAGTATAAAAGTGTATTTGTTGGTATAAAGAGTGTATATTTATTAGTGTAAAGAATGTATATAACTATATAAAAGATGTATAAAAGATAAGAGAATATGTAATATAGGTATATCAAGTATATAAAGAATGTTTGTTTGTGTATATAAAAGAATGTAAGTATATGAAACATTTAAAGAATATATTTCAAGTATAAAAGAGTGTATATCAAATAAAAAATGTACAAAAATTGTATAACTAGATATATCAGTGCACAAAGAATGTAAAAAGGTTTTTAAAAATATTCATCAGTATAGAGATCTTATATAACAAAAGAATTCAGAAAAAAGTGAAGTTGATTTGACTTGTTTCTACCATTTCGTAAAAGAGTGTTTGTTTAATGAATATCCCATCAAAAGAGTAAGGAACAAAAGAATTATAAAAAAAAGTATTGGTTAAAAAAAAAATATAAGGAATTATGGATTAAAAAAATGAGTGAAAATGTGTAATGCCTTTAAAGAATAAAAGATTTGTAAATGGACGACTCAATATTTACCTAGCGTCAATTAACTTAACTAAAATATGTAGTAGTGTACACGAAACAATATAAAATGTACATTGTATTAAATGTGTGTAAAGAATATAAAATAAAGGATGGACTAGTATTTTTGCCTAAACGCCAAAAGTGCAAATTTAATTAAAGAATTATTTATACCGAGTCAATTTAATCTCTTTATGAAAGTATTGATGGCCTAAGTCTTGCCTAAAGCGAAGACAAATATTAAGCTAAATAAACAGGGCGACAAGTAAATAAATATATCAGCCCGTCATTCCAAAAATAAAGTTTCCACTATACTACGAGTTTATGTTTTGTACAGCTATAAAAAATGCAAAAAGTAAATACAAACAGTGATTCGGGTTCCTTCCGAGTATCGTGTTTGAGATGTATTTTCCCGTACCTATATAAGCACTTGATAAAATATTAGTAAAAGAATAAATAACTATCTAATAAATTAAAGAAATGATAAACAAATTTAAAATAAAAGCCCGTCTTTTGTACATGGGAGCCTTTGGAAATCGATGAAAATTTCTTCATCGGCCATTTGGGTTTAGTATTCGCCCAAATGAGTTTAAATAAATGGTAAAAAGGGTAAAAGTGTGATTGGCCGCCAGGTAGCTAGATCGTAGCGAGCTTGCCGAGAAAGGTGAATCACTGTACCACTGGTCACGGAATAGCAATTTTCGGGCACAGAACTAATCTTTATTTAGCAAAAATGAGGTAAGAATTGATCCAATAAAGAAAAGAAAAGACAAGTAGTGCAGCAGTAGTAACAAGATAGTAATAGTGGTGATGGGCTAGTAACCAAATGATGTTGAAGGGCTCCAAAAAAGATCTTAACTATCACCGGGAAAAATGGAGCAAGATCATTCAAAATAACATAGATAATTATTGTTACTAGTGCAATAAGCAGTAAGACGGAGCAGGCCACAAGGTTACCGGAAAAATCAGAGCTACATGGGTCAGCCCCAAACAGGTAGAAATAGTTCAACAATAAAAATAATCAACACCCAAAAATAGAGCTGATACACAAAATGTCAGAACAAAGGCTGTCAAAGTTCATCAATCATTTATTTTCTGGCGTAGTGCGTCGGAGTTTCTTTTTCCGTTCAAACCGCATTGCTTCAATAGTGACAAGCTCATGGTGACCAGATCTGCTAGACCATGGCAAAACAAAGGGGTCATCGGAGATGGTGGGAGTTCTGGCGTGAATGGGAAAAAAGGAGGAAAAGGAGGAGGGCGGCGGTGGCGTCGTGTTGTTGTTGGCGTGGCATTTGGTTGCTCCAGTTCATCAGAGCTTGAAGCTCCTCGCCGGAGCAGTGATGAGGAAAAAAAGAGGGGGGAGTGGGATGGAGCAGTGGTGTGGTGGTTTACGGTGGAGTAGGTGAGATGGAAAGGGCTGTTCGTGGCGACGTTATTGGTTGCTTCGGCGACGTGAGTTCGCCGAAGAAGATGGCGGAGAGGCGGTTGACCTGGAGGAAAAAAAAAGTTAGAGGTTTTGTTTAAAGCAAGATATGAAAATGTTTGTGTTTTGTGTGTAGAAGGTGAAAATGAAATTAACCCCTCCCGTATCTTATAATGTAAATAAGTACCTTATTTTGTCCAAAAAATAAAAGAACTCACCCCCTTGTCCCCTTTACCCCTTTTAATCCATGTTTAAAAATGTATTAATCAATGGATGAAGAACCCAACCCATCACTTCAAATGTCACATTTTTAAAAGGTGACAAGACCTTGTTTTTGATCGAATTCTTTCTCCTCGTTTGAGATTAATTGCTTCGATTTTTCTGTGTATGCGACGGACTGTACTAAAATATAGTTAAATAATATATGCATGAATAATAATGTATGTATAAAATATAAATATTAATTCATAAGATATGAAAATATACGTGCTATAAAATTAAGAAATGATTATTCATTGCACAAAAAATGGTAGTATTACGCTGTACGTGTGCAAAAATAATGATTCTTGAAAATGAAAATAAATTGATAAAATTCCTAGAATAAGGATAATCATCAATAAATTGTCGAAAAAAGTAAAAATGTGTAAAAATCTATTTCGTGCTCTTTAACGAATCAGGACCGCTTGAAACATTAATTTTAAGCACGTCGAGCCAGAATTAGGTGTCTAAAGCTTGTCTCTCTTCGACCAGAGATAATGAAAGAGTTTTCGGATGAAGACGTTGACTTATAACCAATTTTGACTCGGCAAAGGATTGTCAAAATGATATGTACAGAGAAAAAAGTCAAATGTTGGTAGAGCTTTGACACTACTCTCCTTTGGTCGACGATGTTGTTATAAAAAGAAAAAGGGAAATTATAATGCGGGAAGGATTGTTCAGGGCCGACATACGTTTATGTACCCATGTCATCACTTATCAAAATTTCCCCAGTGTCGAACTACGAGACGCTAGGAGGATGCAAGATTGTATACTTGCTGGGGTAAGAATGATTCTTATCCCTGAGATGGGAGTCAGACCGATTGTAGTTCGAAAGGTGGTAACTAATGGATGTTGTGGCAAATTTTGATCGTCCAATCAAAATTTTGCCCCAGTGTTGTTAGAATGGTCCTAGTAAGTGTAGGACAAAGAATGGTCATGCTCGAATTCAAGCTACCTATATATCCCTGAGATGGGAGTCAGACCGATTGTAGTTCGGAAAAATTTGTTGGGGAGGAAAATGATTTATTGCTATAGGGAGACCAAACTCTGAGCCATGGGTTGAAATGGACTACAGAGTTATGTGTCGGGATCCTGATGAAAACTTCGGGTTGTGTGCTGATGCTTTGAATGGAGAAGGGTCCTAGATTGTGTATGAGGACCTTGATGCCTACTCTGGCTTGTGTGCCGGAGCTTTGAAATGAAATGATATTGTCACACCCCAACCTTCGTCAGGGTGTGACGGGCACCCGACTCTCATCAGAGTCAAGCGAACCCTTAAACGTCAACCCAAATTTTTTTTTTTAAAACAAGAATTAAAAACTGTAAATGAAATACCAAAATCGACACGTGGCTCAAGGCACCTCAAAACATGTTACATAGATACATACAACATAAAACAAGGCGAGCCAAAGGCCTCTGCCATTTCTGTACAACAAAATAACGGCCGACAAGGCCAAACAGTAACCATGACTCCCGCGTTCGCGAGACTTCTATAGAGTATAACACGTACATATATAGCTATACCAAAACGAGGGACGGTCTCTAGGGCAAATGGAGGCTGTCGACTCCCGATGCTATCTCCCTCTAAAAAGTGGGTCCCCGGTCGCGTCCCCGAACTGCGGGCATGAAACGCGGCCCGAAGAAAGGGGTCGACGGAATATGTACTGAATATGTAAAGAATCAAGCAAGAAATAGGAGAGTTCAACAGTAAGCAAGTTTAGATTACATCAGAAAAGTACAACAGAAAGCAAGTTTAGATTACCTGACATGAGCTAAATGTTTAAATAAAATAGTCCCTTCGGACGGCCGCTTCCGGCCTAATAATAATAACCATAATAATAACAACAATAATGACAATGATATTAATACTAGTAATCCCCTTCGGGTGTACCGGTTCCGACATACGCCTATCCTGGCCCCTTCGGACATGCCGGTCCCGGAGTAAAATGATGGCCCCTTCGGGCATGCCGGTCCAACATACGTCTATCCTGGCCCCATCGGACATGCGTCTCCTGACATAATCCTAGCCCCGCCCGGGCATGTCACTCGCGACATACGGCTACCACTGGCCCCGCGTCGGGCATGCCACTCGCGACATAATACTAATCCTAGCCCCTTCGGGCATAATAATAATAGTAATAATAATAATGAAATATCGCACCCCCTTCGGAGTGGTTTTTAGAAAGCTTTAGAAAATAATATATCACTTAATAGAGTCATTTATGGTAGTTTCAAGACAATTCGATTACATTCCTGCAAGTTACGGGCGGTTGAGCATTTTTCCAACAAGATGTAAGCATTCTAGTTCAATATTATTTGAATGAATAGTGCTCAATTTCGGAATCGAGTTTCGGTGAACGAGATAACCCCCGAGGCTCAAATTCAAGCCTAGTATACCTAGGACATGCCAAAAGAAGGAGAGGATAGCTTCGCATACCTTACGGACGTCTTATGCTCGCTTAATCTCCAATCCCGTTTCGTCAAAAATGCCAAATGGTCATCCTTACCGTTACTATTCATGAGAGTTAACATTTCAATCTTGGTTTCTATTTGGCTACCGAAATTTGGCACTTCCCCCTATAAATACGACACCTTTTGATTCACTCGGCTCAAAACAACCAACAACCCAACAACAACATCAATAATATTAACAATCACAACATAACACAACTAATCAACTTTCCGACCTAATGCAATAGTTTCAATTCCAACTTCACACTTCCAATTTCATGTCAACGTTCTCATATTTATTTACTAATTCAAGACCATTCAAATACATTTCAACACATTCCTCAAAATATACAAGTTTTCCATAAAACCATAATTCATCCCGAAACTTTCCACAATTGCATCAAAATTACAAAATTGCATTGACATCTTCCGAATTCATTCACAACAGCATAAATTCACACCTTAAACCATTACTTCCACAATTATATAAAAACCACATAAAGTCATATAATTTCCCATAACGACATACATGCCAACTTGACACCAATTCGAGTCGCTAAGCCTTTATTTACGTCACAAGGTCATGACAACACAATTAGCGAACTAAATAAAATCAAATTCATCACTTCCCCACACCTTGTGGCTCACGGCCACATCCATAATCCACACACACACACACGCCATGCACACACACGTCACACTTTCATAATTCTTGTCTAATTCTAATCATCATAACGTATAAATTCATCCCATAACTTAAAACACAAGAATCTTACCTTTTTCTTGAATTTTCAACTTTCCGCCAACGGAGCCCTTTCTCCAAACCAATTATACTACGTTGAAGAGCGTCTTGAGCTCGTTAAGAATTCGCGAAGAACAAGATTTTTGAGTCAAGATTGAAGGCTAGGAAATTTTCTCTTTTTTTTTCTTTCTCTTTCTCTCTTGGAGCCGTGAGCTCTTTCTCTTTTTTTTTCTTGATTTTTCTTTTGTTTTCTTGAAGATTCTACACATAATGGTCCCTTATATTAATTATCCCATGGATAATTAATAAAATCCATGGGCTTGGGCTAGCTTATGACGCGGCCACCCGCTCTTTTGGGCCCTGATTTTCTATTTTTTTTGGCCAACAATTTGGCTACTTTGCGTAATTCATGAAACGAATTTCCAAAATCCCAATTGTTGCCCTTAGCCTTGCTCGATATCCCCGCATCCATACTTCCATAAGCAACATTCACATATAAAAATAAAATATCCAAACATGACCTTATTCCTTATAAGTCTAGGTTATTTCCAAATTTTCGAATACGCAAAATGCGGATGTAACATCCTCCCCCCACTTTAGAACATTCGTCCTCGAATGTTAAATTAACCTTATAGGTCTTCTGAAGTACTTTGGGGGAAGGTTCTTTGAGTGGCGATGCGTATAAATCATTCAACGATTAAAACAATCAAGCTGCGAGAGTTTAAATTACAGTGGTGCGTCTGCGGTGCCTCGGGACCTGGTCTTCCACCCAGTGCATAGATACGATGCGGCCCCGTACTGGTAGTAGGTGCTCTACCTCCGCCCCTACCTCGGCCGGAAGAAGTCTGAGGTCCGGTCTCGGGGGCTCTCACCGAAGGTGACGGCAGCTAACTGCCGAATTTCCGGAGCGGTATGGCCACATCCCTTGTGGACACTCTGCATAGTGTGTCGGATCACCCACAAGTATAGCACACACCCCCGTCGGCATTTACTACCTGACGCCTTCCTGAAGTCGCGCATCGAGGAGGGGCCATCGCCTGCTTGCCCCGACCATGCACTGCTGCTGTGAGGACCCGACGCATGGGATGAACTCTGTCCTGTGGGAAGAGTCTCTCTGCCCGGCAGTCTGGCTGCCGAAGGTGCACCTTCTTTGGGAGTCACTCTCATTGTGGGGAACCCTTACCCGACCTTACGTACGGCCTCTTGAAGTGGCTGCCGCATTTCTGACTACCGAAATAGCCTCTCGGCTTGGCGCTTACGATCCTGCGCACGAGCATAAGCTTGAATACGAGCTATATCTATACCCATTGCATTACTGTGGCATACACATCTCCTGCAACTGCGAGTCAATCCCGCTACATCTTGGGTGAACTCTGTCCTCCATTTTGTAACGACGGTTTGGTCGTTTAGCACTTTATGCCTAATATCTCTAAAACACCCTTTTGTGGTCTAATTGTGGTATCTATAGCTTGCGATAACTTAGGTGATTCGGTTATTTAATTGACAAGAATTTTAGACCCCGTATTTTATCACCGTAAGGTAGTGATTAACGCGAAAGACTCGACGGGGAGATAAGAGAAACCTCGGTTACTTAGTATAAAAATGTTATTGGAGATTAAGAATTACTTAAGTATGGTGTTAAGTAAAAATTGGTGACAATAATAACCCAAACAAACCCAAAACACCCCAAGGAAAAAAGGATGACTCCGGT
>NC_081353.1:24606978-24666168 GCF_029784015.1 Lycium ferocissimum | reverse complement strand
ACCTCGATTTCGGGACAACCATCGGATATCGGTCCTCACGTTTCTCTCATCCAACTGAGCCTAGGTCATCACAGTGTTTCCTCAAGTATCATCGATGTATCAATAGTATATCATGAAGTATGAGAATGCGTGCAGTGTATGAATTCAATGTCAATAATCAGGTCCATATCACAAGTACCGCGCATGGGCACATTAACAATATCATGCAAAAGGCTACAAAATCAGCTATAATAGAACACTATCCCCGTATCAAACCTCAACAAGTAAGATACTACAATATCATAAATAGGATATATCGACAGTCCCCAATAACCAACACGGACAAGTCACATAACAATATCACCTCATTCCTTTTTGCCTAATGACATATTTACAAGATGAATAAGCTTTCTATTCATAAGATTACCACTAAACATTCGGCCTAGAATCATTCCACATTCTTTGGCACGTTTTATCCATTTCAATACCAAATAAGATCCACTAATCAATAGCAAATGACATGCTATGCGCATCATACGGGAACTATTTATCAAGGAACATAGTAAACCAAGTACCGAACAACTAATCTTCTAAGTCACATAAAATCCACCAATACTCAAGGGAAAACCAACACATGAACCTAGGGGATCTACAGGCTACAAGCTTGAACATACAATCGCATAACGGTACCATCGTAACAATCCATCCCAATCTACAATTCCTATACATGCATTCTCCGCTTCTTCTAATACACGAATATGTAAAACTAACTGGAGTCTACCAAAAAGGAAGTAGTAACCTACCTTGATACCGAGTGGGTGCCACGAACATCCGTTGATCTCCAATTCGTTCATCACGTCGTAACCCGCACGAAGAAACTTGAGATAATCATGACATCCAAGAATAGGAATCGCCATTAGAGCACTTATACGAGATTTGGATTGATAAAGAAACTTGGGAATTTAGAATATCTCTGGATTCTCTAGGCCTCCATTACTAATGAACTCTTTTCCCATCATAATAAACCTATGTGATTTATTAACCTCCATTCATAAATAAAGTCGACCATTTAAAACACTAGCTAGGTAATCACCATTTTTAACTCTATTCTTTAGAAAACCCCTTTACAAATTTAAGAAGAAAATGAGAATCTAAATTAGTAACCATTCTAGGGTGATGAACATGAGAGATTAAATTAATATAATCCATATTAAGAACATGTTAACCATTTATCCTTCTAAGTCTAGAAATTGGTGATACCCATTTTTTTTAGCTTTTTAGGTGAATACCTTAGAAACAATTAGCTATGTGAAAGAAGGGATAGAAGAAGTTAGGAAGATTACCATTCACAAAAAGATATGAATTTGAGCTCTCAAAAAGGCTTGAGGGGTGGCTGAACTGTAGGGTTTTGAGAAAATTGGGCCAAATCCCGAAATGAACCCTTAAATAGAGAAAATCACTGTCGAGAACCGCTTCGGCAGCATCGCTAAGGCAGCATAGGAAACGTTATGGAGGTATCTTGTCCAATCCACTTTACCGCTTCAGCGGTAAGCACACCGCTACAACACCACCGCTGTAGCGGCATACTAGTCGTTGTGGTAGTTTCACTGGGCCTGGTGGCCCAAATGCAATACTCTCACGCAATGCGCATGACGGGTTCGATCAAGTTAGCGATTTCCAAAAGTATGACTGAAACAAAGACATTTTAAAGAGTCGAAGTTGTGAGTTTTCTCGAAACTCACGACAACAACGAAACGTTACACTTTTGCTTGAATAAAGCAAGTTTTTTCTTTTTTGTAATCATTTCACTTTATTTTCTTTCTTTCTTTCCTTTAATAATTGCACTTGTCTTTTTCAAATTTCTAGATAGTTTTTATTATCTGTAATTTACTTTTTATTTTGTTGGCCACTTGTCGGCCATTTTCTTTTTGTCAGTTTTCGTATTGATCCATTATAGAAGGATCATTTAGGTAAGAAAAATTGCAGATTTTAAAGACCTTCTTCTCTACTTGTAAAAATACTCTCTATAATAAAAGTTTGTTGTTTACAATACCTTCATCTCTGCTGAACACAACTTCCATCCATTAGGTAATTTTTTTTTTTTTTTATTTAAATTTAAATTTACATATATTCATATTTAGCCTAAATGACAGGCTAAAAATCTTGTGTTCGACTATATCACACTAGACTATTAGGTATTATGGTGAAAATGATTTAATTAGCTAGGATCTCTTTCTTAAGATTATCAATCTCTTTTTCCAAATCTTGTGTGGTGGTAGGAGTACTTATAATATTTCTCCTTTGTCCAAGAAGTTTTTTAACTTCAGACATAGTGGATGGACCTGATGACTCTTGAATTTGTGGCTCACTTTGAATTTTAGGTGCTTGATCAAATTTGTCAATAATCTGAGCCCTGAGCTCTGGATCCTTGACAATCTTTAATAGATCAAATAGGTTATTACCATCTAAGACACTGATATTTAATTCCTTGAACTGAGAAAAGATATTATAAGATTCATCTTCCCCTTTGTTGCCTTTACTAGTACAAGGTTGTCCCATTTGACAAGGAACACATTCCTTTTTTGAATTCGAAGAAGTATAACTCTCATTCTTAAGAACCCTAAAATCTTCATTTGAAGTAGAGTCCTCTAATTCATTTGAATCAAAACCTGAATCCTCCGGCTCTGAATTCAACAATGACTTGAATGATGATTCCTTCAAATCGTCATCAATGTTAAGGCTCTTAATTTTTTTCTTAACTTTGCAGTCTTTATAATAATGACCGACTCTGCCACACTTATAACAAGCCTTAGGAATTTTTGATTTAACAAAATCCTTTCGTTTCTGGAATTCCTTTTTTCTTCTTGCTTTATTTTGCAAGCGTTTTTCTTTCCAAGCCTGGAAATCTTTCTTCCCTTTTCTATGCCTATGAAGCGCTTTGGTTTGTGAAATATCCATACCAAATTGTCCACAAAATTCTCCTAGTTATTGTCTAATAAATAGGATTTATTGGATCGACTCCATAATACTATTATATTTTCAAAATTTGATTCAAAATCAGGATATTGGCAAATCAAATCGCCGAAGCTGATAAATACAAAACTGCTTATAATGTCCCTATATAGCAATTCGAATGGAATGTTATGTCATTTGGATAAAATATATTCCCCTTCAAAATTTTAAAATATTATGAATGATATTTTTATGCCTTATAGTAATTTTATCATTGTATATACTGATGATATTCTAGTATTTTCGAATACTATAGAAATGCATTTCAAACATCTTGACATATTCAGGAAAATCATCATTCAAAGTGGATTGGTTATATCCAAGCCAAAATGTCTCCTTTTCAAATAAAAGTTAGATTTTTGTTTCACATCATTGAAAAAGGAAAAATAATTCCTATTAATAGAAGTATTGAATTTGCTTCTAAATTTCCTGATATTATTAGTGATAAAACTCAGTTTCAAAGATTTCTTGGAAGTTTAAATTATATTTACCCATTTTATAAAGATTTAGAAAAAGATACATCTATTTTATATGATAGATTAAAAAAGATTCCAAAAGCATGGACTGAGGGTCATACCCAAGTAGTTCGAAAAATCAAGGAAAAGGTTAATAACCTTCCTTGTCTTACTTTAGCCAATCCTAACTGGCAAAAATTATTGAGACAGGTGCTTCTAATATTGGCTATGGAGGGATATTAAAACAATATTCCCCGAAGATAAACAGGAGTATTTGGTTCAATTTTATTCTAGTAAATGGAATAATAAAAAAACTAAAAGAATCGTTACTAAGGAAATCCTTGCAATAGTTAAATGTGTATTGAAATTTCAAGGTGGTTAATATATATAATCAAAAGTTTTTAATAAAGATTGTAAACAATTATTAGCCCATTTGATTTTGAAATTCATTATAAAAAGGGATTAGATAATAACCTCCCTGATTTTCTTACAAGATAACATTTGAGGTCGTAACTCTCATAATTATTTTTCTAGTAAATGGAATAAACGAATAGGAACAACAAGTAAAACAACTATTCTTGCCCAAATGGGCAACAAAAAAGGCTAATAGATTTCAATTAACATATCAACAATATCTCGCATTTTATAAAATCCATCAAGGATAATAATATGTCGCTTTCATATTCCCGTGTCCTCATTGAAGATGACCGTGAGGAAAATATCCTAATAATTCTCTTAGAAAATGAAGACCATCAATGGAAGGATGAACCTTGGCAAGTAATGCAAGGTATTTACCATACGCTACTCATACTTATAAATATAGGATGAATTATGAGCTGATTCTTTCTTCTCTATGAATAGCAGAATTTCAACATTTTTATCCAACCAATAGCAAGAAAAGTTTATAACTTTTTAAAAATTATTATAAAGAATGTTTTCCCCTTCGTTAAGCATTCTCAAGGAAAGGGGATTATACCCATCTCGAGAAGAAACTATTGGGACCATGTCGAGAGCTTTAATAAAGTTCTTTTATATGAAAATAATAATTGCAAACATTCTTGGTTTATAAAAATATGTGCCAGTGTTTATAAACAAGGCATATCGAATTGGTTCTGCCAATGGTGGATTCATTATAGTCCAACAGTCAAAATATTGCCTGAATCCTCCAAACGTTTATATACTGAATGGGTTGAACTTTCTCCCAAGATAACAGACTTGGAAATAAATAATACATTCTTTGATGGAATAGCTAATACGTATTTCTGCATTGAATTTTCTATTCCATGGATTATGAAATGGTCAATGGAAGTGGGTTATACCCCCCAAATCTTCCTAGTCTCAACAGAATTTTTTATACAAAATTTTGGAAGAAACTTATTCGAGATGGTAATATACCTAGTCAAGAGTTAATAGACCAAATTAAAGCCACTAGAGCAATTAATTCCAAAGACATAACTAGAAGGATCCAGATGAAAAAAGGGGTTATATCCGGAGAAGAAACGATAGCAGCCTACATGGAAGAATTCAAAAAAGATTTAATACAAATCTGGACATTGAAATGCCCTCATATATATCTATTGCATCTGTTGGTAACACTACCGATAATGACAATGATGAAGAAAATCAGACTTGCTTAGCAGGAGAATCTCAAGAAGATGATAGCCCAGAAGATATACAGGAATTTCTAGCACAATTCAAAAGCCGTATCGCAAAAAAAAAAAGGAAAGAAAGATGAAATGATAAACATGCTCCGAATTTCAAGAATAATGCCGAAAAAGCGGTATTTTTTCATAAAAGAAACTTTTGCTTTAATAAAGCAAGTTTTTTATTTTTTTATTTTTTATCATTTCCCTTTATTTTCTTTCTTTCTTTCCTTAGATTGTTGCACTAGTCTTTTTCAAATTTCTAGATAGTTTTTGTATCTGTAATTTACTTTTTATTTTGTTGGCCACTTGTCGGCCATTTTCTTTTTGTCAGTTTTTGTGTTGATCCATTATAAGAGGATCATTTAGTTAAGAAAGAAGGCAGGTTTTTAGAGACCCACTTCTCTACTTGTAAAAATACTCTCTTTATAATAAAAGTTTGCTTTTTACAATACCTTCATCTTTGCTGAGCACAACTTCCATCCATTAGGTAATTTTTGTTTTATTTTATTTTGATTTTAATTTTAATTTACATATTCATATTTAGCCTAAATGACAGGCTAAAAATCTTGTGTTGAACTATATCACACTAGACTACTAGGTATTATGGTAAAAATGCTTTTATTAGCTAGGATTCACCAAAGATGGTACTGAGGTCAGGCAGAAAATAACTCAGGCGGACAATTCAAATTCATAAGGTGGTCCTGCTCATGTGCCTACTGAGCCGAGGCCGCGTTAGGGCTGTTTTGGACTTGTTCTGAGTTGGACAACCTCCTTGCTAGAGTTATTAACCTAGTAAAAGTTCCTCTGCAGTATCATCTCACCGTGCGATTCGTGTCAATTAATGTGCCATGAATGACTAAAATTTAACCATTCAAATATGTAGGTAATTAAACTGTTCTTAAAAAATTAACTTGTGTTTTTTATAATTGTTAAAGTACCAAAGTGCACATTATATCTCAAGAAACAAACTCCTCCAAATATGTGTGTGTGTATATATATATATATATGTATGTATTTTGTTACAATGGAAAGTAAACCAGTTAGAGATCTTAAAATCGTTCATAAGAAACACCGCTTAAATCAACTAGGAGAAGAAATCCGTATCCTTAATTGCATGACTCGAAGTATATCAAAGCATCTTCATTATGGATTTCATTTGGTAGAAAATCGGCACACTGGTTGCCTCCCTCCATATTGTTTATTCGGAAAACGGTTCAACTGAATTTGTGTTCGTGAGCAAGGACACGTGGATCAAAATGACCAATAAATCAGTATAATACGCAAGTAAATTGAATATAAATGAAATAAAGTAAAGCAAGGGTCAAGAATAGCCTAAGCCTAGATTCAGCCCGGTGTTAGTTCCTCTCGTCAAGCTTGTGACAATACTATCAATTAAACGGTAAAGAACTTAAGACATGAAGCAATTGTGTATAAGTGGTATGTATTCCTCTTGAATTTCGTGTCTCTACAATGGGAATAACAATCCCTATTTATACTAAGAGTTAGGGGCACATATTCCGTGTATTATATCTCTTCCCATAATGAGCATTAATTAAGTGATAATAATGAGCAATAAAGAGCGCCATTAAGCCTAATAATACCAGGAGATAACGCCCAACCCAATCTGTAATGACAGCCCGTTGTCCTCTCCTCCGGAGCTATTCCAACAGTCTCCCAGACCAAGCGGTTCCTCCGGTGCAATGGTATTTCCTCCGGTGACACTCAATGCTGACTCATCTTTGAGTTGTCCCTTAATCCACGTGGCCTAATGATATAAGTCCAACCGCGTTGTATGAATTTAGCCCAATACACATATATGTCTAATCGTGGCATTGTTAGCATGAAACAAATATTTATAATTTTCAATAATAAGTCTAAGCGGATGATGTTGTACATCCTCTTCCATGATAAACTTGACAACCATTACTAATATTTTTCATGATTGCATGGAGTAATTCATTAGTTTGTTACTAACTTATAAACTCAACCTTATTTAGGGTGCTTACAGTATGGCGGAAAATGTTTTTCAATCTTCTTTAGGAAAATAAGTTATTTTAAAATAAAGAAAATGATTTTTATGGTAAAAATGGGAAAACAAGTCCCATAAATAACAGTCTATGTCGATTGTCTCCTCACACCAACTATCGTGACTCCCAACCCACCCATTTCGACCCTCAATTCCTCCCCCACCCCCCACTCTGATACGATCCTACTTGGCACACCTCATTTCAAGACTTACATCCAAGGCCAAGATATAGAACTTCAAGCTCTGACAAGCGTACGGATGATAAGATGGCGTTGAAGGCCTTTGGAGGCCCACATCAAGCCCCACAACGAGGCTTATGATGTGTGGGAGGTGGCTTGGGCGAAGCTTCTTGGAAGAAGTTAGGCTAAAAGGGACCAACGCGCAAAGTGGCCAAACGTGCAAATAGGGACATTTCGCAAATTCACACACGTGCAAACTTGGACAAGTTCGGAGTCGGCTATTTGTGCAAAGAAGGTTATGCTTGCAAGGCGGCCATGCACGCAAGGTTGATTAGAGGGCCATCTATGCGAAGGAGGGCGTGTTTGGACATTGAAGGCGCCACTTGAATTGAAGACTACACTACAGAAGACTAGCCAAACAAGTCCCTTACTTCATTAAGGGTAGCATTGTAATCAGCCTATTAGTCTTCTTTACCAACAGTATATATAGCTTGTCTTTCATTTCATTACGGAGTTTTGAGAGATTGATGAATTATGTATTGAATACTCGAGAGTGATAGTTTGTTTAGGGTTAGCTTAGTTAATGGTGGATTCCATTTGTCAGGTCTTGAACCATTTTTCCATTGATTTCGTGGGTTGTTCATTTGTGGATTTCAATTGAATTTCCTCGCCTTGATTTCAAATAGCATAGGTTCGTTGAATTGAATCAAATTGAGAGGGTACGGCTTCATATACTTAGCTTTGCTCATAGGTTCATTATTCATTGGGTCTTGCTTTTTATCCTCTATTTCTCATCCCTTTTCTTCAATTCTCATCCCCAATTTCTTGTTATCTTTAATTCCGCGTTTTTGTGATTGATTTGGTGTTTCCTCCAAATCGATTCGTATCACACTCTCAACCAATCTACCACTACCCCCAACTAACCCTCCACCCCGGACCCTAATCACCTATCCTACCCCCTCACCTTGATAAACCCGCCCCCGTTTCCACCGCCCATCCACGTCCAACCCTCAAATACACTCTACCCCTTGCCTACCCCACTTCTCAACTTTTACCTTCCAAACCCCCACCACAATATAAATGCTTTGTAACAATATTTTTTGCTTAGTTACTAAATAATAGAAAATAATTAAGAAAATCACTTTTTTTTCTCGGAAAATTATTCTTCATATCAAATACACTCATTTTATAACCAAATAAGCATAAAATACAAAAGGTCAAATAATTTTTTTGAATAAAAAAGAAAAATCAAACTTTATTCGAATTGAATTGTTATTTTTTAAGAAATTGAAAATCAGAGAAAATTCAAATAAAAAGAAAATCAAATTGGAAAATGACTGGAGGGTGGTTGAGTCCTAGTAGTAGATAGAGAAGAGAAAGAAAGTAAAAAAGCAGGGCCAGTGTAGATGGGACCCACAAATTGGGGCTAAAAGAAGTAAAGATCCAACTTGTACGTACGAGGCACGCACGTGAATCATTTGTACTTTTGTCTTCAGATCTGGCAGGAAATAAATCTATCTTTGGATACCCTTCTTCCCGCAGGCGACAAGGGTGAGCATCTGCCGGACGGCTATGAAAGTTTTTTCTTGATGGTATGATGTTGCTCTGATAATCCAATTATAAACTCCACCTGTCTTTTAATGCTTTATATCTTAATTAATAATTTCCTCTTCTCTTCTGTTATGGCAAAAGCTTGTGAATATTTCAGATCTGTCATCGGCTTTGCCATAACTCCATGTTTGCTAATTAATTTGCAGTCGAAAACCTTTTGATCAAACACTGGTTGTCCTATTAGCTTATTATTATTAGAAGCCAGAAAATTCTCTTCTTTTTGTTTGGTGGAACTAGGAACTGATATAAGGCTAATTATTGCGGTGACAAGGCATTGAAAGTGTTGAAATATAAGTCTGACAACAGAGCTGCAAGCAAAGGAGGTGAGGTTTCATTTTTTTTTCTTTTTTTAATGACATGCGAACCCGCAGCCGCTACCTTTCGGGTGCGTACAGGGTAAACCCAGCTCCTGTGCGGTAGCTCGCAAACCACACAGGAGAGATAACCCGCACTAGGCAAGCCCTGTGCGACGAGCACGACCCAGAAGGCAAATTCCCTGCTATCGTAGGCAGGGAGTTTTGAACTTCAGACCCATTTAATTAAATTCTGTAGGAAGTTTGAATGAAGAAATTGTCCGGGATGAAGTAGAAGAAGACTGTAATAGAGAAAGATATGGAAAGCACAATACTTCAAATTGAAATATTCAACAACCAAAATAACCTTATAATATAGATGAACTTCTATCTTCAAATCCTAACCGAGTCTTATAGGTATATGACCTCATGTTGGACAATAATTGTAGTATTTCTGACTTTGCATAATATTTAAGCGTTTGAAACCAGCTAAGATTTTGCCCTATATAATTTCATGTCGGATAAACTTTGTGCTTGATTCAATTACTGTAGAATTATCTAAGTAGAACTTGAATAGAGCAAGAAAATTAGGATAAACAATGAGAGATCCAGGTGTATCTAATTAGATCCCTAATAGCACAGTCATAACACTACAATGTTTAATATAAATGGAATTGCCCCTAAGACTACAATTTGGACGTTGATAGCAAAGTGTTGGCGAAAGGTGATCGGGGGCTTGAGGGAAAACACTGAAGAGACTGTCTGGTGGTATGATTTAAAGCAGGTTGCATGAAATTTAGTGGCCTCTTCCGTGGAGCAGGGTGACCTTCATCTGCATTGGAGATTTACTAGCAAGAAATTAAATCTACTTTCTTTTTCTACGAACCCCAATCGATCAACACCCCTCTGCTGACATGCATTGAATTGTGATGCCAATAGGTAATTTCTACTCATGGCTTCACATGCATGGAGCTATTTCATTCAAGGTCAGAGGACAATTATGTGGGAGTTGGTCGATTGGGGTTTGTAGAAAAGAAAGCAAAGAATAACCTTATATCCTTCTATTTTCTTACATGATATTATAGCCAAAGATAGAACTTTGTTTTTTCTCCATCTGCTTTATTGGTAAAAAGAATTCCATGTAAATAAATTGACCTATTTTTTTGTTTGAAGACAAAAGATATTACATTAAGAATTTTTAGAAATCTTTTTACTTTGAATACAAATTCATGTCTTCTTGAGAAGATATTTTCTTTTTTACTTATATTTAGATATGTTTTAGGAATGGAAGACATAATCTAGCCAGTTGTGGGGACTTAATTGAATTACATAAAGGACTACTAGAAATTGCAAATAACAGAAATATAAAATAAGGACTAGAAACTAATTAATTCTTCACTAATCTTCAGCTCGTGACAATCCATCCCTCTCAAGAACCTTGTCCTCAAGGTTTAAAATTTGGAAACTGAGATTGAATGAAAGTGTAATCTTCCCAGGTAGCTTCTTCTGGCATCAAATTGGCCCACTGGACCAAAATTTGTGTAACAGCCCTTTTACCTTTCTTCACTATCTTTCTATCCAGCACAGCTATAGGCTCTAGTAATGGTTGCCCATCAGGGGAACAAAGTGGAGGATCAATAGAAGGATCACCTGGGATCCAATTTTCCTCTTAAGCTGAGAGATGTGAAACGCAGGGTGTATTTTTGCTGTTGGTGGCAATGCTAGCTTGTATGCAACTGGGCCAATTTTCTTGATTATCTGATGAGGACCAAAGAATTTTGAAGCTAATTTCAAACTTTTCCCGACTGCAACTGATAGGCTGAAGCTTTAAAAACACCCAGTCCCCTTCTGCATATTCTCTTTCACTTCTTTTCTTATCTGCATGATGTTTCAGCCTGTTTTGAGCTTTCTCAAGATTATCCTTTAAAACCTTGGCCATTAACTGTCTTTCCTTGAGTACTTGATCAATGGTGGCAACTGGAGATTGAGCAATCAACTCAAAAGAGAGTTGAGGAGGATCATAGCCATACATCGCTTTAAAAGGAGTCATCTTTAATGAAGTATGGTAGTTACTATTGTACCAAAATTCAGCTAAAGACAACCACTTGTTCCATGCCTTAGGTCTGTCTCCAGTCATGCATCTTAAATAATTCTCAAGACATTCATTTAACCTTTCTATTTGCCATCTGTTTGGGGATGATAGGTAGAGCTGTACAACAACTGAACTTGTAGCTTTTTGAACAGCTCCTTCAAAAAATCACTAACAAAGATCTTATCCTTGTCACGCACAATGCTCTTAGGAAGTCCATGCAGCTTAAAGATAGAATCTAGGAACAATCTAGCTACTTGTGAAGCTGTAAAGGGATGGGATAGAGCAATGAAATGAGCATATTTGCTGTACCTGTCTACTATGACAAGAATGGTGTCTTATCCTTCAGATTTAGGCAAACTCTCAATGAAGTCCATAGAGATGTGTTCCCAAGCTCTGTCTGGTATTGGAAGAGGCTGTAACAGGCCAGGATATGCATCCTGTTCATCCTTACATCTTTGGCAAGTATCACACTCTTGTACCACTTTTTTGACATCCTCCACCATCAATGGCCAATAGAAAACAGCCTTGAGCCTCTGATAAGTTGCCATGACCCCAGAATCCCCTAGTCCAGAAACATGTATTGCATTGACCAATTGTTGCCTGAGATTACCATGTTTCCCAATCCATACTTTCCCTTTGTATCTGACCAAGCCTTGTTGTATTGTAGTCTCAGTAGTGTCCCCTGGACGAGTACTAATTCTGGATATGGCTTGAATTATGTCCTGATCTCCTTCATAGCTTCGTAGTACATCATCAATCCATTGTGGTAACAGTTTAACAATCACTAAACACTGTGAAGAATTGTTAACCTGCTGTTGATCATCTCTCCTGGATAAGGCATCTGCAACTTTGTTTTCTACTTCCTTCTTATAGTGTATCTCATAGATTAGCCCCATCAACTTGGTTAAGCCCTTGTGCTGTAGGGAAGTGCTGATGTTCTGTTCCTGTAAGAATTTCAAACTGAAATGATCAGTTTTAATAATGAAATGATGAGGATGTAAATAGTATCTCCATCTTTCTACTGCAATCAGTAGAGCTATCAATTCCTTCTCATATGTTGACATGGTTTCTTTTGCTCAAAGTTTGACTCATGAAGGCTAGTGGTCTTTTGTCTTGCATTAGCACCGCCCCAATTCTAGTATTACAAGCATCCACCTCTAACACAAATGGTTTAGTGAAATCTAGCAGTGCTAGACCAGCTGCCTTGGGCATAGCATTCTTCAATCTGGTGAAAGCTTCAAAAGCCTCTGTGCTCCAGAAAAAACCACCTTTTCTCAACATATTAGTTAAGGTTCTGCTTAGATGAGCATAATTCTGTACAAACTTTATGTAATAGCCAGTCAACCCTAAGAACCCCCTTAATTCTTTCAATGTCATAGGTTGAGGCCATCCTAACATGGCAGACACCATATTAGGATCAGTGCTAACTCCTTTTCCTGAGATAATATGTCCTAAATATTCTACTTGAGATTGAGCAAACTTACATTTACTTTTCTTGGCAAATAATTGATTCTGTCTCAACAGCTGTAACACCACTTGCAAATGCTCAACATGTTCCTTCAAAGAAAACAAGTTTGAACAAAATGTTCCTTCAAAGAAAACATTAGTTAGACCAAATGGCATTACCCTAAGCTGCCAAAGCCCATGGTGAGTTCTAAAAGCTGTTTTGTGCTCATCTTCCACTCTCATTCTTACTTGGTGGTAACCAGCCCTTAAATCAATTTTTGAAAAAATAGTTGCGCCAAATAACTCATCTAACAGATCATCAATCATGGGGATGGGGTACTTGTTTTTGATAGTCAAGGTGTTCAACCTCCTATAATCCACACATAATCTCCAGGGTGAATCCTTTTTCTTATCTAACAATGCAGGGGATGCAAACGAAGACTGACTAGCAACAACAGTATTAGCGAAGAGCATGTCATTGACCATGGACTCGACGACATTTTTTTGATCAAAAGAGTGCCTATATGGTCTTAAGTTGGAAGGCTGAGATCCAGGAATTAAGTTGATAGCATGGTCGCAATTTCTTTTGAGTGGTAGCTCATTAGGCTTGAAAAACATCCTGCTTTGTGACTCAAAAAAAAAAAAAGGTTCTTGAAAAACATCCTGATAAGCATCCAGCTTCCCTTTAATGGTGGTGTCCAAGGGTTCTGATCCTTGAACTGATGGACTAGCAGTAATGGGACATATTTCAGCTACCACTTCACAAGTGCCACAGTTCATCATCTTCCATAGTTCTTGAATTTCTACAGTTGACACTTCATTACTCTCACTCATGCCCAATAAAGTTATCAGTTTACCCTCCTTTATGAAGGACAAGCTATGAGGTCCGGTATGAAGTATAATTGGAGCTACTTGATCAATCCAATCCATACCTAACACCATATCACAACCTCCAATTTTTAACAACCTAATATCAAAAGAAAAATTCTCACCTTGCATTGACCAAGTGAAACCAAAACACCCTCGCTCACAAAGCATCACCTGCCCATTAGCCACCCTCACTTTCATAGGCCTTATGGATTGCTGAATAGGTATCCTCAACCTCTTAACTACTTGAGGATCCACAAAAGAGTGTGTGGAACCACTATCCACTAGTATGGTCATTTTAGTTTTTTGACCTACCCCAAAATCTTAAGTGCTGATGATGTTCCAGTGTTGGACACTATTCCCATCATGGCATGGATTGAGACCTCAGGTTGTTCCTCTACTGGTCCCTCAAGAGTTTCAGGGACATCCACAAACTCTTCTACTTCAGGTTAAGCATCAGGTTCTACTCCTTCTAATGCATGAAGAGTTTTAGGCTTGCACTGGTGCCCTGGAAAATATTTTTCTTTGCATCTGTAACATAGGCCCTGCCCTTTAAGTGCATCAAAGGTATTTGGTTTGAGTGGAGCTCTGGTTGGGTTTGGTTTTTGAGTAAGGTAGGTTAATCTTAAGGGTTGATTTGTAGCTGGAAGTTGGGCTGGTCTTTGGTTTTAAGTGATTCTGAGGTATGTGATGGATGGGTTTCTAGGATATGTATTGGAACTTTGTCTAGCTGGAATTAAAGAGGTTAGGGCACCAAATGATTCTTCATATAACTTGGCTGTTTCATATGCATCCATCATATTCATAGGGTTGGCTAACTTAACTAATGGTTTTAGCTCAAGCTTCAGGCCACTGATAAAACTAGATACAAAATGAGTTTCATTAAGGAGGGGGTTAATGATAGTCATATAGCTGGTTAACTCCTCAAATCTCTATTGATATTCATCAACATCACCTTTCTGCATAATCTTGTTAAATTCATCCACAATGTCCTGTGGCCTAATGTTACCAAATCTTCTACACATTTCAGCACAAAATTTATGCCAAGTCATTTTTCCTCTATGGTTCACCAAGTAACTATCAAACCACACGTCTACTTCTATGTTTAACGTGCATAGAAGCATAGTTAAGCTTTTTCTGCTGAGGAATGGAATAAAGCTCGAAATACTTTTCACATTTTCTAAGCCAACCCCTAGGGTTATTGCCATCAAACTCAGGGAAATTAATTTTGGTTTCAAGGTTCTAGGTGAGCGAGGAGATTCTTTTTGTTTACCTGGAGTGGGTAAAATGGGAGAGCTAGTCGAATAAGCAATATTTTGGTAAAGTGAAGGGCTAGGAGAGTTAGTCGAATAAGCAGCATTTTGGTAAAGTGAAGGGCTAGAAAAAACAGGTGCCGGAGGAAATGTGAATCCTCGACCTACGGGATAGGTTGAAGGGTTTAACAGCGATTGAGAGCCAAGAAAAGGGGATCTGTTACCTGAAACTCCTCCTGTCTCGAACATGGAAGGCAGCGGTTGAGTTCCAGTCTTGGTTTGTAAGTTCGAGTCGAAATTTCTGGTAGGTGTGGCTTGTTGTTGTTGGTTTCCGGTGAAGAGCTACGTCGGGGTATCTCCATATCTGATAAAATCATTTCCAGTTTTCGATTTGCCTCTTTGATGTCATCTAACTGAGCTTGACAGTGGCTTTGGTTAGACTTCAAAGATTCAAATCGTTTTCCGGCATCGTCCGCAAAGGATGATAACTGAGATTGCATGGCTTGCATCTCCGATTGTAATGATTGAAATTCTGGTGTTTGAGACATAGCAGAAGATACGATTTGCCCAGAAGGCTCTGATACCATGGGAACAATAGCTTGAAGCTCTGTTACCAATTTCATAATAGAAAGAAGAAGAAGGAAGAAAGAAGAAAGGAAAGAGGAGTTTTAGATATTTCATTCAAGATCAAGTTGCAGTACACTGCAGCTGGCCTTATATAATCCAGCAAAACAAAATAATACTAACAGCTAGGGACACTTGTCCAATCAGACTCTAGACAACTGTCCATCCACAAACAACCTAGTGGGGACTTAATTAAATTACATAAAGGACAACTGGGCAGAAATTGCGAATAACAGAAATATAAAATAAGGACTAGAAACTAATTAATTCTTCACTGATCTTCAGCTCATGACATCCAGTTCTTTTTTGTGGCAATATTAAATATTCTGCTCACAATGCAACAACCAGAATCACCAAAACATAAAGTACTAAATTGCACAATGTCGGAAGGTAGGACAAACAAGTTTCACTTCAACTCTCCTTTCAAAAGAGTAGACAATTGACTATCTCATAGCCAAACATCCTTTCAAGGTCCTCAAGGACTTCGAGATCAGAGGCACGGTTGCCTATATCACTGGTACATTTTAACCCTAACTTAAGCAGTTCCCTTGCTATATTTTCTTGGCACCCACTTTCTTTCAGTTGTGGTTTGACTAATGCATATTGATTTCCACCTCCGTAAATGTAGCTGGCTATCCTTCCTGCAACTTTTTCTCCGTCATCACGCTCAACTTCCATTAAAAGTTGGAACAGTATTATTCCAAAAGAGAACACATCGTGTGCATAACTTGCATCTATAGAAAGTGAAAGGACACAAAAAAGGTAATGTTAGTGAGGCATGCTGATTGTATGAGTCTTGCTATAATAAGGCTAGTAGGAAATTCTGATACCTTTATCATCATCCGAATGTCTGTAAGGTGATGAACTGCATGTAACTCTTTCTTTTGAAGTACAAGTAGCTCCGAGATCACAAATAATGGGATTGTGATACTGCCCAAGAACCATGAAAATGTAATCAAACATTTTATTTATAACAGTGTAGAATTTTATGAGATGGCAAAGATTGCAGTAACAACAGCTATCGTTTTAGGAATTTGTTCTCTTTCGGAAGAAAATTTCTGTCCTGAAGGTAATTGCTTCTTACTGCTGATATACAGTTTATGCTGGTAACCTAGTGGAGAGCTAGGTTTAGTTGCTTTATGCATTGTTTTTCTTTCCGTATGCCATTAATATTCTTGGAAAAATGTCCGACCTCTTGAGGTCGGGCCTCCATCTTGTGCATGCCTAACTCTGCCAAATCTCTCCATACGTACAAATCATTGTTATCTATTTGATTTCTCTATTGAGAAGAGTTTTATTGATGTAGGAAGGGTCAAAGGGGATGCCAGTCCTCTTCAGAGCTGTACAATCATGCAAATGAAATTCCAGTAAAAGACATTTCATTCAATACCTCCCATAATAATTATCACATCCCAGGTCCTACAAATTGTTGAATGCAGGGTCTAGTATATGATGTCGACCTCTTCCAACACCAATGGTAGTACAAGTTTTCCTCTTAAAGTAACTTAATATTAATCAACGGCAAGTAGTATTGAACTAAACTGTTTCAGTCCCACTGAAGTGGAGAACCAGCTCGACAAAGCAAGTTTTAAGAGAATGCAATTCCTGCTTTTTTGATGCTTATGCTTATACAACACTGCTGTAGCAACCATCCAAAAAAAGTTGTGTCACATCTTCATCTGTTAAGTCATTCTCCTACGAGGTTGAAGATATATATCTGTCTTTATTTAGGAACCCCAATCCAATCTCTCGTGATCATTATTCTTTTTATGTATTATGTCTCTTCCTGGTCCTTTAAACTGAAGGACTAGGTTTTTTTTGGTGTTCATGGCGTTCTAGCAAGAGCCTAATCATAACAATTCTAGATGTTTCTTTCTGCCCTAGATAGATATCACTGTCTGACGCAACTTTGTTTGCCGAGGGTTTATCAGAAACAACCTCTCCACCTCACACAAGGAGTAAGGTTTGCGTACACCCCACCCTCACCGGACCCCACTTGTGGGATCACACTGGTATATTGTTGTATATTATTACTGGAAAGTTTATTGTACTTGCATAAGAATATATAGGAAATTTATTACCTCATCAAGTAGAATGTTTGCTGGTTTTAGGTCACACAAGCAGGTGTTTCCCGTTCTATGCACAGTATAAAGGGCATAAGCAAGGACCTTTAGGATATGCTTAACTTGATCCCACTTTAAACCTGTGTCATAGAATGTAGACATGTAAGGTAAATGACTAAGATTACATTAAAAAAAAATGGAAAGTCTCACCGTTCATTTTGCTTTCCAAATCTCCTCCTGGGACCCATTCTGTAACAAGGACCATGACAGTCTCGCCAGATAGTTCTGCATATCCCGTACCCAATAACTTAATCACATAGGCATATTGTACATCTGGTAAAGATCTGGATTCAGCCTACAAAAAGAAAAATCAGTTAGTTTGATAAATTTGTCATTGAAGATATAAACAAATTATTGAAAGATATCAAACAAACTGTTGTATTACCTCAAGATGAAAATTACATCTTGATGTTTTAGATACATTCAATGCATATGCACCGGCCTTCAGATTCCATTCATTGTCGTCTGTTGGTAAATAAATTCTGTAAACAAAGCCAAAGTTTCCAGTAGCTTGAGGTTGTCCGGAGTTAACAACTCTAGCTAACAGACTTGGATTCTCCGTGAACGTTGTAGTAAAATCTGTGACTGAGCAAATAAGTAAAGCAGTTAGTAGTACTACATTCTTGTACTTGTTGACATGCAGAAATTGGAAGGGATTAGAAATCCTAATTATACTTGAACTCTAATGTTACAGGTTTGCAAAAAGAAGCTTGATCATCTGCTGAGTTGCTAGGCTTCCTGGCAGAAAATTGATAAGACAGAATCCAAGGTAGAATCCTCAATTATTGAACTAGTTGAACTCAAGCTTCTTTCTATATATGGGTCAAATTTCTATGAATTTTTTTCTTAGAGGTTCTATCTTCTCTCTGCATAACGATGACTGTTTTCAAATATCTGTAATTTAGCTTGCTAAGTTGCCTGTTGATTTATTCATTTGTTCTGTGGACTTGAATCTGCTAGCTTCTACGTATTTCGTTTTGCTGTCAGAAAATTTTCTAGCGTCACATTGCAGCTCATTTCTCCAATCAGTTTGGGTTGAGGCTTGGTTGAATGATTTGTTTATATATTGCAGCTGAGTAGTTTTTTGTGCTGTATGGCACTGCTTATGACTCAAATTAGATGACTGACTATAACAACAAGAACATTAGTAGCCTATCATATTCTGGTTAAAGGCGACCATTGATTTAGCCACTAGATGTTTGTTGTGTGTGTGTGTGTTTTTGGTTTTGGGGTGGGGGGGGGGGGGGGGGACAGTGAGTGACAGGTAACATTTTTTTAAATCAAGATTCCATTTGACATAGTCAGGTTTGGAGCTAAAAGGAAGGCTGTTGTTAAGGAGCTGAAGCAACTGGTTTTCCTCTTTACCCTCCCAGAAGGATCTTCAGTCCATTATACTGAAACTGGCCTTATTTGTGAGTTGGGCCATAGGTTCCTTATATACTTCCACAGGCTGACCCCATAAGGACTTCTCACTTGCTTGGTTGCACACTTCCCTTTCATGCCATATTTCACTCTGTTTACCTCTTTCCATCCGTAGCAAACCTCCCTAACCATTTCATCATCAAATTTTGATTTTGTGGTCTCACGTTTTTAATTCCGTGTCCCCTTCCTCCTTGCTGGCTAACATATTATTTGATTTTACTAAATGGATATTCTTCTTCTCACTCTTTCCTTCCCAGAAGAAGTTTCTTCTTAAGACATCAACCCTCTTAGCTACATTCACAATAATTGGGAATAAGGACATCATATAAATGGGCATGGCCATCCAATACAGATTTGATAAGGACTAGGCTGGGCCCCATGAATTACTGGCTCTTCAAATTAGCTAGTTTCTTTCACTCTTTTCCGCCGCTCCATTCCATATTCCTTTTGATTTACTCTTAGCCGCCAAAGGCATCCCTACACAGTAGGCGAGTCTCCTTTTCTTCCACCAAGGGTGCCGGCCAACATTTGATCTGAGGTACCACATTAACTGGATAAATAGAACTTTTGTTTCAGGTAATATGTAGTCCGCAAATGGCTTCAAAGAGAATGAAAATCACCCTCAGCTTTGAATGAAAATCATCCTCAGCACCTTCAATTGTTCTCTGTCTGCTTCACAGAATACAAGAGTATCATCCGCATAAAGATGAGAGATTATCATATTAGAGTCGGCCCCATATTCACCCTGAACTTGAAGCCCCTTATTCAGTTGTTTGCCTATGCTCTTTTCACCATGTCACTCAAGCCTTCCATTGCAATGATGAATAAAAAAAAGAGACAAGGGGGTTACCCTGCCTTAGTCCCCTCTGAGCAGGGAAAAACCCAGCTACTGTTCCATTGATCAGAACTGAGAATTTGACTGTACTGATGCAATACTTTATCCAATTAACCCATCTTCTTCCAAAACCCATTCTTTTCAAAATTTCCAATAAATAACTCTAGTATAATCATATGCCTTCTTAATTTCCAGTTTTTTTTTTTTTTTTGACAATGACCTTCTTAATTTCCATTTTGCATAGTATATCCTTGCTTTTTTCCCTTGTATCTACACAATTCATTGGCAATTAAGATTGCATCCACTATCTGTCCGTCTCTTATAAAAGCCATTTGTTATGCATCCACCAATTTGTCCACTACTTTCTTAAGTCTCTCCGTCAGCAATTCGGAGATGATCTTATGTATGCTGCCTATCAGTCTAATAGGCACCGAGTTTTTCAGTTCCTTAACTCCCACCTTCTTAGGAATTAAAACCACAACTGTAGCATTAAAACTTTTTTCAAAGATTCCTTGGTCATAGAAGTTCCGGACAACTGTTGTAACTTCTTTATTTACCACCTCTCGACATTGGATGAAAAAGGTCATTGAATATCCTGCAAGTTTGTGGCACTCCTTCAAACTTTTGAGTGCCATATAACTGGAGTATATGCCCCAAACTGCAGAATAGCGAGGGAAAATGTGTGGGATGAACTAGGGGCAGTAAGGGGTTTGATAGATGGCCCCTGGGCTGTCTGTGGAGATTTCAATGTTACTAGATTTCCTTCTGAAAAAATGAACTGTAGAAGAGGAAGTCCTGCCATGGAGGAATTCTCAGACTTCATAGAAGACATGGAATTGGTAGACCCTCAGTTGGAGGGAGGGTGTTTTACATGATATAAGGGTGATCACTATAGAATAGCATCCAGAATTGATAGGATTCTTTTCTCACATGAATGGGATGATAAGTTCAGGAATATCAAGCAGTCACTATTGCAAAGACTGGCATCTGATCACTTCCCAGTTGAATTGCAGTGTGGAGTGTGGGAGCACAACAAATCCTATTTCAAATTTGAAAACTGGTGGTTGAATACTGATGGGTTTGTGGAAAGAATCAGGGATTGGTGGAGCTCCTTTGTCTTTACAGGCAAACCAGATTTCATTCTGGCTTGTAAGTTCAAAGCTTTAAAAGCCAAGTTGAAAGATTGGAGCAGAACTAGCCAAGGAAACTTGGGATTTCAAAAGACTCAGATTCTAAGTCAATTGGCTACACTAGATGCTGTGGTGGTGAATAGAGTGCTAACAGAGGAAGAATCAGTTATGAAGGCATCTTTGTTGATGGAATATGAAGAGCATCTTAAAAATGAAGAAATTGCATGGAGACAAAGATCTAGGGCTCTTTGGCTTAAAGAAGGGGATAGGAACACCAGTTTCTTTCATAAGGTGGCCAATGCACATAAGAGAAGCAACAACATTGACCAGCTTATGATACAAGGAGAAACAGTGGAGGATCCAACAAGAATAAAGGGAGAAATTATTTATTTCTATCAGAGTTTGTACTCTGAGTCTATAGATTGGTGGCCTTCATGCAACCTAATTAACTGTCCTGCTATTAATGAAGAAGAAAAAGCAGCTCTAGAGGGGGAATTTGAAGAACAAGAGGTGTTGTCATGCTTGAAGATATGTGCCATGGACAAAGCTCTGGGTCCTGATGGCTATACAATGGGTTTCCTTATCAAATGTTGGGATGTGCTGAAGCCAGATATCATGGCTACTTTTCAGAATTTCCACTCTAATGGAATTTTTGAGAAAAGCCTCAATGCTACCTACATAGCATTAATCCCAAAGAAGACGGGTGCTAAGGAGTTGAGAGACTTTAGACCCCTTAGTCTTATAGGCAGTGTCTATAAATTGATCTCTAAGGTGCTCACAGAGAGGCTTAAAAGAGTTATAGGCAAGCTGGTGGATGTACAGCAGATGGCTTTCATTAAAGATAGGCAAATCATGGATGCCATCTTAATATCCAATGAAGCAGTGGACTCCAGAATTAAACAAGCCAAGCCAGAAATTTTGTGCAAGTTGGATACTGAAAAGGCATATGATCATGTCAACTGGGAGTTTTTGCTGAAAGTGCTTTCATGTATGGGTTTTGGAAGAAAATGGATCAAGTGGATAAAGTATTGTATATCAAATGTCAGGTTCTCAGTTCTTATCAATGGTGCACCTGAAGGTTTTTTCCCGGCACATAGAGGGTTGAGGCAGGGTGACCCCCTATCTCCTTTTCTGTTTGTTTTAGCCATGGAGGGCCTGAATAATATGATCAAAGTGGCAAGAACCAACAACTGGATCAGAGGCTTTGAGGTTGCGACAAGCTCAAACTCAAATGCAAACATGGAAACCACACATTTACAGTATGCAGATGACACCTTAATTTTTTGTGAGGCTGATGAAGATCAACTAAAGATTTTGAGAACTATTCTGGTACTGAATTTCTGGTTTACATATTAACTGGAGAAAGAGTCATATGTATCCTATCAATGAAGTGAATAATATGGAAGATTTGACCAGGATTTTGGGTGGAGAATTAGGTTCATTGCCAACTACTTACTTGGGAATGCCTTTAGGTGCTAAATCAAAGTCTATGAATATCTGGAATTCTGTGATTGAAAAGTGTGAGAAGAAATTATCTAGGTGGAAGTCACAATACATATCACTAGGGGGCAGAGTCACTCTCATTAACTTTGTACTGGATGCACTCCCAACCTATATGATGTCCATCTTTCCCATTCCAGAGGGAGTTATCCAATGACTTGATTAGATCAGAAGGGACTTTCTTTGGAAGGGTAACCAAGACAAGAAGGTATTCGGTTTAGTTAAGTGGTGTAATGTTATACTGGGAAAGAAGCAAGGCGGCGTCAGAAACTTGCAGTTACAGAGCAAAGCTTTAAGACTCAAATGGCTGTGGAGGTATTCACAAACACCTCAACCATACTGGGGAAGAATCATCAAAACAAAATATGGGGAAGATAACAATTGGATGACTAAGGAGGTGAACACCCCTTATGGAGTCAGCTTGTGGAGATCTATAAGAAATCTTTGGCCTTTCTTGAGGATACATTCCACTGTTAAAGTGAACAATGGTAAAAACACTTCTTTCTGGGAGGACAAATGGTTGGGAAACACTTGTCTGAAGGAACTCTTTCCAAGCATTCATGGACTGGCAGTACATCAAGGTAAGAAGGTAGCTGAGAACTGGACTGCTCAAGGATGGGACATTCAATTTAGAAGAAACTTCAATGATTGGGAAATCAATACATTGACAGAATTTTTCAAAAAACTAGAAGAATTTAAAGGAACACAGGAAGGAGCAGACAAACTATGGTGGCAAGAAGACAGCAAAGGCATTTACAAAGTGAGCTCAGCTTACAAATTCTTGATCTAGGGGAACCAACAAGTGCAACATTGGCCTTGGAAGCACATATGGAAAGTGAAGGTGCCTCACAAAGTTGCATGTTTCACTTAGCTGTTGGCAAGAGAAGCTGTCTTGACTCAAGAAAACCTCAAAAAAAGAAAGTTCTCTCTTTGTTCCAGATGCTATTTGTGTGGTGAAGAGGTTGAGACAGTTAGTCATCTATTTTTACATTGTAGGATTACAGCCCAGCTATGGAGGATTTTTATCAATCTAAGAGGCATTGTTTGGGTAATGCCAAAAAGGATTACTCAGTTACTTTATAGCTGGGAGGAGGCAGGAGTAGGAGCCTCAGACAGAGATAAGATAGATGGAGGATTGTCCCAGCCTGTATTTGGTGGACAATATGGAAAGAAAGGAACACCAGGTGTTTTGAAGACAAGCAGATCTACCTAGATGATACTGAGTCCATAATAGAAATCCTAGGTTCTTGTTAGAATTTTACTTTGTGCGCTAGTTTCTTGATTTTTACTATGATGTAAATATGGTTTTCAGTACAACCTATGTACTGATTTAGTCAAATACATATAACTGTTACTTTCTCAAAAAAAAAAATATATATATCCATCAGGTCCTGTTACTTTGTCCTCGACACATGCCTTAACAGATTCCCTCATCTCCTGTGAACCAAATGGCTTTGTAGCATTTCAAAGGTACTAACAGGGCAGTTTCTCAATTCACCTTGTGGCCTCTAACTGTATTAGTTTCTGATAAAACATGACAATCTCCTTAATATCTTCGGGTTTCTGTACATATTCCCTTCCACTATCAGTTGATCTATATTGTTGCATCTCCTGTGTGCACTTGCAGTTCTATGGAAATAGGTTATGTTTCTATCCTGTTGTTTCAATCAAAGAGCTCTGGATCTTTGTCTCTAAGGCCACCTCTTCATGTTTTGCTGTCTTCCCAAATCTTTGATAATACTTTATGTTTCTTTCCCCTCCAAAAAAAGAAAAAAAAAAAGAAAAAAAAATATTACCTGGGGACTGTTTTGCTCCAATCTTTGAGTTTTCTTTTCAGAGCCTAAAGTTTAAAGGCCAGCATAAAGTCCGGTCTACCTTCACAGATAAAGGAAGACCACCGGTCTTTAATATTACCCTTAAAACCATCTATCTGCAACCACCCGATGTCAATCTTAAAGTAGGAATTTTAGGCTCCCAGTTGCCACATTGAAGCATCAGAGTGGAGTGATCTGAAGTCACCCTCTGAAGAATTGATTGCTTACTATTTCTGAGATATTCATTCCAATCAGCTGTTACCAAAAATCTGTCCAGTCTAGCTGTTGGTACATGTCTCTCTCTTTTCTCCATGTATAATTAACCCCGTAAGTTGTCCAGACCACAGCCTTCTCTGTCTCGTTCTCTTGCATGTGCATGTCATCAATTCATTGGGATTCTTCTTCTGAAATATCATCTCCTGTTATAGCCTTATAGGTATCACGGTTTGTTTCCGTTCGATCGAAGCCTGTTGGTATACCTTCTCTTCCTTTTGGCTCTCTTAGGTTCTCTCTGTATTGTAGTAACTTTTCTAATCGTTTGGACCATAGGAACAATCACTAACTCTTATTGGGACGGATCGGGCTTGTTGATTGTATTAGTGTTCACTGCGGCCTGTCTCTGATTGACTTTGGGCCAAAATAGCAGGCCCAAAATCTTTATATCACTTGTTTGGCCTCCACACTGGTTGTGTTTGTAGTTATAATTGCCTTGTACCTCTTTTGAAGATCCCACGTGCCCCATCCAGTCTGTATTACGTTAGCCCCTCCACCTGTACTACTCGTATTGTCACTTGCCCTCTGGACCAAAGGGGTCTCTCTTTCCCAGCTCTGATGCTGGTTCTGGACGGAGCCTCACGCCAGACTTGAATCTCCGAGATTATACCTTCGCATTCCACTTTAACTACTTCCGGAACTGCACCAAAGATCCCCATTCACATTAAACGTCGCCCGCTTTAGGTGATTTTTCAGCTTTGTTTCCTTTTCTGTTTGTATCCATCCACCGCAAAAATCATCCAATTCTTTAAACACCTTTCGGGTCCAAAGCTGAAGTGGAAGTCCTAGAGCTTGATCCGTACTTGCTTTACTTTGTCATTTCTTGGAATAGAACAACAGGTCGAGTTCCACCTTTGGATGTTCACTTTGTGCTTTTTCTAGTTCCAATCCCCTTTCAAAACTTTTTTTCTTTTTTTGGACAATGGTACACAGTATATATTAATATAGCAGGATACTTACACAAGCTGTGTTTGTACCCGGATCACAAAAGGGCAATTACAGTAGGAAGATAAAAGCTTTCTACATGTAATCTAGGACATCAAAAAGAGATTCTATGTTTTCGAGACATTGTTGTTTACACCAAAAAATAGTAAAGTCGTAAACAGTTCATCTTTATCTTCTGGATAGAGTTTTCTTTGTCTTCAAAGCACCTTTGATTCCTTTCCTTCCACAAAGTCCACAAGATACATGCAGGGACAATTCTCCATCTCTCTTTCTGATTGGATAACCTGCCTTCTCTATTCCAGCTAATTAAAACATCAGTTAAAGTTGATGGCATCACCCACTTGATGCCCCTCAGGTTGATGAAAATCCTCTATAGCTGATCAGCCCATTTACAATGTAAAAAGAGATGATTGATCGTCTCTGCTTTCTCTCCACATAAGAAACATCTGGAGCATAAATGGAAACCATTTTTGGCTAAATTTTCCTGAGTAAAAGCTTTGTTTTTTGCCAGCAACCAGACAAAACTAGCCACTTTGTGAGGAATCTTGACTTTCCATATCAATTCCATTCAAGACATGTTTGGTTATTAGTTTTGAAGACAATTCAAAAAGAAAACTATTGTGACCCATCTCATAGATGTTGGCACTATGGACTTGGTTCTATGAGCTACTAGCCTATCTGTGAATCTCCGAAAATGTAGGGCTATTGGAGATCTCTTCGGGGACACTACCCACCAAGCTTCTGTCTAGAAACTCGTTGTGTATTGGATCACCCGAGATACATATAATATCACCTTCTACCTGAAGTTTCGTAGCTTCCATTCATCTGGATGGCCATTTAATGTTTCTGATGAAGTCCGGGTATAGAAAACCTCTCCTCTGATTTTTGAAGCCTTAATGACTGACAATTGAACTTTATGATTAATGAACCTTTCAATCGTAGTGTTAAAATCTAGCCATCTCGTATCAAATGCCCTCTCAGGAATAATAATTACTGATCTTCTTCCTTGAATGTTGATTATGGTTATGTATGGACCATGATTGCTGTAAATCCTAGCACATAAGAGTTGTGAGAAGTGATCATGGGAACTCCTTTTCACAAAATTCCCCTTCAACAGAACTCTTTCACGATAACTTCTCCGAATTCTTCCATCTATTCGTACCACTCCACCTGGAAACACTTCTGTGCTTATGTATGACTCAAAACCACTACATAATATATTGTATTATCCTCCATCGCTACTGGATTGATTAACTGGACTTAAGTGAGAGCTATGCGAATGAGTTCTGGTCTAGCTTGCTGGAAAAAGAATATCCAACGAATTAGGAAAATTTGGTCTTGTGAAATGTGCCTGGAAGGATTTTCCTTTGCAATCAGTCATGTCTTAGTGCCTAAGATCGTCATGGTTTATGGCTGTTCTATAGAACTTACCTTTCTTTTGGTAAGCATCCTTCTTTCACATAATCCCGAGTAACATCTTCATCGATCATTCCATTCTTTTGAAACAACGAAGGAGGAGTCTCAATGTTTGATTTTGCGAGCGTTTTTGGGTTGGTCATAGCGAATTCTAGTTTCCCGAAGAGGGACGAGCACTTGGTAACCTTCCGTAGTGCGGTGGCAAGGACCTAGATAGACTATTTGCTCCTTAGGAAGGATGATAAAGGTGTTTGTAAGGACCGTAAGGTTATACCGAGTGAGTCTTACGACCTAGCACAAGCTGTTGGCGATGGTTTTGGAGATGAAGATGAAGAAGAGGGTTGTAGGCCGGCCAAGGAACGAATGGGGTAACTTGACTATGGATAGTGCCCGAAGATGGGGGAGAAGTTGGTGGCTATGGAAGGTTGGGGGAGTAGCAGGGATGCAAACTGTAAGTGGGATAAGACTGCGAGTTGTATTAAGGAAGCAACTAGAGAGGTGCTGGGGGTCTCCAGAGGTAGTTTTGTTAGGCACTGAGGGGGCTGGTGGACTGGTGGAAGAACGGTGAAGTCCAAGGGAAGGTGGAGGCAAAGAAGGTGGCGTATGCGAATCAGGATTGTACTCAAATGTGTTAAACTTTGCTCCCAGGCACATTCGCCAAGGCTTTTCTCTTTCCTCCTTCTTAGGAGGGGGAAACTCACTTTTTCGGTGTCTTTCTGCCAGAGAAATCCATTTTCTTTCCTTTCCTATTAAGCTATTACCTTCTGTGATAGTTGTTTTCTTTTGTTTTTCTCTCTCTCAGCCTGGTTATCTCTCTTCACAAGGATGGGAGAGAACCAGGATCTACTTTAATGCTGGGTTCAAGTCCTTTGATGTTACTAGATGGTTTTCTGAAGGCATAATGTGGTATGAATGGGTAGAAAGAAGTCGGAAGATGATGAGAAGGTCATCCATGAGCAGCAAGATCATGGAATGGATATGTTTCACTCTAAAAGAAGCATCAAAAGACAAGAAGATGGTGATTAGGAGATGGAAAACCACAGAAGGTGACACAGAACACTTTTGTTCCAGGAAATATAATGAACATGGGAGATATATGATCATTTTATCATTAAATGGTGGTGGAAGATCAGTACTTATCATCACTGAACTAGCTTTGAATGCAGGTTGGAGTGACTTAGCATTTAAGATCGAGAGGTTCATTAAATGCTACACAAAACCAGAGCTGGTAGCCCCCCTTAGAGTTACTAATGGCAACTACCCATAGGCAAAGGCTGTTAAAGAAAGTAAATGGCAAGCAAGAACACTTCGTGAGGCTGAGGTTAAAAGCAAGGAAGGAAACATTGTAGTTGCTGAACCACTAGTTTCACATGATAATGGGCTGCTGAGAAGATGTTTAGTTGGATACTTTGGAGAGGATGTCAAAGAAAGACCTACTCGTGCTGATATAAGGAGATGGTGTACTTCTAACTGGAAGAATGCAATCGGGGTGAACATCTATGAGATTTATGGTGAAATGTTCCTGTTCGAGTTCCCGAATAGACATATGGCTGAAATGATCCTTCAAGGTCGATGGAGATGGCAGAAACTCTGTCTTCATCTTGAATGGTGGAGTCCAACAGTGGGGAGTGTTTTAAATTCCATCGAGGTTAAGGAAACTCGGATTAGAGCAGTTGGAGTTCCTCTTCGTCTCTGGTCGCAGAAAGTATTTAGAGAGAGAGGTGAAATTTGTGGGGGTTGGGTGGCCACAGAAGAGGAGACTGAACCTAAAAATCATATGAAATGGGCTAGAATTCTTGTCTCGAATGATGGTAGAAGCTTACCGAGGGAGGTGTCTATTTCCCGGAATGGAATCACCTATCATATCCCAATCTGGGTGGAGAGCAAAACCAGATTTGAACTTTCATCGGAAGAAGGCAATGCAGGTGCTGGAGAAGCAGCAGCATTGGAGAATCCGGGAAATACTTCTGTCCATCAGGTAAAGAGGGGTAATCTCTATGGTGAAATACAAGAATCCCATAAATTTAGGGGTTTTATTGAAAGACAGCACATGGACTGTACTGTATTGACAGCTGATGGCTCAAGTAAGGGGGAATCATGTGAATTGCACATGCAAATTTTTAAATGAACTTGCAGTCTTGGGCCTCACACACAAGCTCATATCAGGGGTCTCTCCAAAAAAGAAAATTGGGCCTGATTTTGCAAGCCAAGTCATTTTTAATGACTTACAAGGCCCAAATCTCTCTATTTCCACTTGGCAACATAAGGACTGTTTCATAAAAGCTCTGGAACTTTCAGTTTAGAGTTCTAATTATGCAAACGCAAGAGGTACGGAAGAAACAAACACTTATGGTACGGAAGAAACAAACACTTATGGAGAGATGGTGATGAATTCTAGTGAGCTGGTGATTGGGGAGAGTTCGAAGAAGACAGTGGGGGCAGAAACTCAAGTCGAGGAAAGGGTTCATGAAAGGGGGACAGTGGAAGCAGGGTCAATTGAGTTAGTGAATCAAAATTTGATCAACCCTATCGAGAATTGGGAGGTAGAAGAGGTTGAATCACTTCTTATCCTTCAGCAACAAGCTATCATGGATAGAAAAAGAGAGACTTCAATGTGGGTACAACAAATTATGATTAAACTGGGGAAAATGTTGGGGGCTGATTTTCAGGGTCATGAAGAAGAGGCACTGGAATTATTGCTGCAAATTGATAGTGCCAGACAAGCTAGACAAATGGAGTCTCAACCTGTGAGCAAGAAGACAAGATTCAAAGGTGCACATGAATTAAAAAATCTGGTGGATTTTGATGTTAAGTTCAAAGATAGTGTGAGTAGGAGCAAGGGGAGGAACACTCTATCTATTTCTTGATGCAATTCAAATTTGTGTCATGGAACGTAAGGGGTTTGAATGACAGGGACAAAAGAAGATTGGTGAAGAGCTTTGGTGATAGATTGGTATGCAGACATCATTGTGATGCAGATTTGGGGATGAAGATGGGTAAGAAGTGCTTGTTTGGAGGCTAGTGGAACAAGAGGAGGGATAATGATGATGTGGGATAGTAGAATCTGGAAGGGAGAAATCCTGGAAGTAGGTACTTAATATTCTGACCTGCAAATTTGAGGCACAGCTTCAGAATTTTTCTTGTCATATTACAGGGGTTTATGCTCCTAATAACTATATTGGAAGAAGGTTAGTTTGGGAAGAGATTGGGTCAGTCAGGGGACTAATGGAGTACCTTGGGCTGTATGTGGGGACTTTATGTTACCAGATTCATATCAGAAAAGAGAAATCGTGTTAGAAGAACAAGGGGCATGAGGGAATTCTCTGACTTCATAGAAGACATGAACGTAGTTGACCTTCAACTAGAGGATGCCACTTTCACTTGATTTAAAGGAGACAATCAAGAAATATCCTCTAGAGTTGATAGGATACTGATTTTTGAAGAGTGGGATGATAGCTTTAGCAACATGAAACAAGTCCCTCTTCAAAGATTGATATCAGATCATGTCCCAATTGCTTTACAGGGTCATGGAACAAAAACAAGTTACTTCAAATTTGAAAATTGGTGGTTAGATACTGATGGAATGCATTTAACTTCACTGGAAGACCTGACTTCATACTGGCTTGTAATCTGAAAGCTTTAAAAACCAAACTTAAGGAGTGGAGTAAAAGTAAGCATGGAAATCTGGGTTCACAGAGGAAGAACTTTCTAAGGAAGATGGTAGAGTTGGATGCAGTTCTGGAAGATAGAATGCTAACAGAAGAGGAGACAGTTGGAAAGGCATCAATGCTAATGGAATATGAACTGATTGAAAATGAAGAAATTTCATGGAGGCAAAGTTCAAGATCACTATGGCTAAAAGAGGGAGACAGAAACACGAAGTTCTTCCACAAAATGGCCAATGCTCATAAAGCGTATAACAATATTGATCAACTACTTGTTGAGGGGGAATTGACTCAAGACCTGATTAAGATTGAAGAAGAAATAGTTGAGTATTATCATAATTTATACTCTGAAACAACACAATGGAGACCAACCAGTCTGTTTAATAATTGTTCAGTATTGACAGAGGAAGAGGAGTCTCTTCAAGGAGACTTTGAGGAGAATGAAGTGCTTAGGTGTTTAAAAATGTGTGCAGCTGACAAAGCCCCTGGTCCAGATGGTTTTACCATGGGATTCTATATCAAATGTTGGGAGGTGTTGAAGCAGGGTATCATGAATGCCTTTCAGAACTTTTATGAACAAGAAATGTTTGAAAAAAACTTTCATGCCACCTTTATTGTTGTTATACCAAAAAAGAAAGGGGCAAAAGAGCTGAGGGTTTCAGGCCTATTAGCTTGATAGGCAACATTTACAAGTTATTTTCCAAGGTGCTAACGGAAAGATTGAAAGGCGTAATGGCTAAACTGGTAGACTCGCAACAAATGGCCTGAATCAAAGGAAGGCAAATCATGGATGGTATCTTTGTAGCAAATGAAGCTGTGGATTCCAGATTAAAGCAGAGGAAACTTGGTATTCTATGCAAGCTTGACATTGAGAAAGCTTATGAATTACGATCATGTTAACTGGGGCTATTTACCGAGTTTTATGAAGAGGATCGGTCTTGGGCAGAAATGGATGCATTGGATCAAATTTTGTATATCAACAGTAAGCTTCTCAGTTCTGATAAATGGTTCACCAGCAGGATTTTTCAGAGCACAAAGAGTTCTTAGGCAAGAAGATCCTTTATCACCTTTTCTGTTTTTAATACAAAAAATTGCGCAGATTGCCCTTCCTTTGGGGTGGTCTTTAAATATTGCCCTTCATATTTGTGGTCTTTAAGTTTTGCCTTTCGCTTGAAAAATGGCCTTATACCTTAGGTTCTGGGTTCGAACCTCCGCTCAGGCATAAATTAAAAAAAAAAAAAAATCACAAGGCAAGGCTTGGGTCGCATTTATGCCAGACCCGATATACACTTGTTAAGAAATAACCAAAGTTATGCCGGACCCGGCATACTTATGCCTTATGGGCAGACTTTTAGTTAAGCCTTACATACTTATGCCTTATAGGCAGACTTTTAGTTAAGCCTTAACTAAAAGTCTGCCTATAAGGCAGAACTTTTCCTTAAGACATAGTTTAACTTTTAGTTAAGGCATAACTAAAAGTATGCCCCATAAGGCATAACTAAAAATATGCCCGCCTTATAGGCAAACTTTTAGTTATGTCTTAAAGAAAAGTTCCGCCTTACGGGGCATATTTTAAGTGATGCCTTATGGGGCAGACTTTTAGTTAAGGCATAACTAAAAGTATGCCTCTAAGGCAGAACTTTTCCTCAAGGCATAAACTTTGCCTTATAAGGCGGAACTTATAGGTATGCCAGGTCCGGCATAACTTTAGTTATTCCTTAAGAAGTGTATGTCGGGTTCGGCATACGCGCCACCCAAGCCTTGCTTTGCGATTTTTTTTAATTTATGCCTGAGCGGGGGTTCGAACCCAGAACCTCATGATTTCTATGCGAAGCTCAGGATTGCAACGCCGAGGGCAAAAATTAAAGACCAACATTTTGAGGGGTAAAAACTAAATACTATCCCAAAGGAAGGGCAATCCTGCTAATTGTCCTTTTTAATAGCCATGGAGGGTCTCAACAAGATGGTTAAAACAGAAAATGTTAATGATTGGATAAAGGGTTTTGATGTTTCTAGAGCAGCCTAGCAGGTAGGGAAAGCTAGCAGATAACTCATCTTCAATATGCAGATGACACCCTTATATAAGGTGATGCAGAAGAATAACTACTCAAAATTTTGAGGGTGATTCTGGTTCTTTCTAAAGGTTTATCTGGCCTCCACATCAATTGGAGGAAAAGTTTCCTGTATCCTATCAATGAAGTACCAAACATGGAGCTGTTAAGTGCAATCCTAGGAGGTGAAGTTGGTGCTCTACCAACCACCTATCTTGGAATGCCTTTAGGAGCTAAGTCTAAATCCACAGGAATTTCGAATAATGTGATTGAGAAGTGTGAAAAGAAACTGGCAAGGTGGAAGTCTCAATATTTGTCTTTGGGGGGTAGGTTGACTCTCATTAATTCTGTCCTTGATGCCCTTCCAACATACATGATGTCTTTGTTCCCAATTCCAGCAGGGGTTATCAAGAGGCTGGATAGTATCAGAAGGAATTTCCCATGGCAGGGGGATAAAGAAAGGAAAGGATACCACTTGGTAAAATAGAAATCACTGTTAGTTGGAAAGAGATATAGGGGACTGGGAATCAAGAACCTGGAGATACATAGCAAGGCCCTTAGAATGAAATGGCTATGAAAGTACAACAATGAAAATCAACTTTTTTGGGGGAATGTCATCAGAGCTAAGTACGAGAAGGAGAACAATTGGATGACAAAGACTGTTACTACACCATATGGTGTAAGCTTGTGGAGGTCCATCAAAGTTTAATGGGATGAATTCAAGCTTGAAACTAAAATTAAAGTGTGTTATGGGGAAAAGACCGACTTCTGGAAAGATGATTGGCATGAAGCAGGCAACATGAGAGTACTCTTTCCAGACATTCATAATCTAGTCCTACATCAACAGAGGACTATAGCAGAACTTTGGACACCTCAAGGATGGAGTTTTATTTTCAGAAGACAACTAAATGATTGGGAAATTCCATGAGTGGCTGAATTTTTCAGCACAATAGAACAATTTAGTGGATTGGAAGCAGGTCAAGATGTGTTATGGTGGCAAAATAGTACCACGGGATCTTTCAAGGTGAATTTAGCCTACAGAAGAATGAATCGGTCCAATCTACAGCTATACAATTGGCTCTGGAAACAAATCTGGAAAACAAAAATCCCACGCAAAGTTGCTTGCTTTGTATGGTTGCTGGCTAAGGAAGCAGTATTGACACAAGACAATCTGATGAGAAGGGGGTTGCCTTTATGTTCCAGATGTTTCTTCTGTGGTGAAGAATGCAGAGACAGTTAACCATCTATTTCTACACTGCAAGATTACAGGACAACTTCGGAGACTATTCTTAAATCTCAAAGGCATTTCATGGACTATGCTTGGAAAGATTATAGAAGCACTTCAGAGTTGGGAGGAAGTGGGTCTGCAGGCAAAGAACAGAGGTAGATGAAGAATTGTCCTAGCAAGTATTTAGTGGACTATTTGGAAGGAGAGGAATTCTAGATGTTTTGAGAATGTAGAGAATAGCATGCAAAAGATCAAGCTGAATTGTCTTTTGATCTTATGCTTTTGGTGTAATCAGGTTTACTCAAATGAGACTGTTTCCATCATTGATGTTTTAGACTCAATATAGGAGCGGGACAGTAGAGTAATGGAGTTTTTATGTAAATATGGTTTTGTTTTGCTCAGATGAAATATAGATACAGTTATCAGTTTCAAAAAAAAAAAAAAAGGAGGTGACGTATGCACAGTTAGTGGAAAGTAAAGATGAGGAGGAAAAGCGGACGAATAGGGAAATGTATAAGATCACGAGGAAGGAGGCAAAGTTAGCAATTATGATGGCAAAAAGGCAGCTTTTGAATGCTTGTATGTCGAATTAGAGAGTAAAGGCGGGGATAAAAAGTTGTACAGGCTAGCCAGAGAGAGAGAGAGAGAGGAGGGCCCGTGACCTGGACCCAGTGGTGCATCAAGGACGAAACAAGTATTGGTGGAGGAGACAAAGTCAGCCACAGACCCGCAGTTACTGGATCTAATCCTCCACGAAAAGTAAGAAAGTCCGCATATTTTGACCAATTCAAGGTGAAAAGGGGTTGCTCCCTCGGCAAAACTGGGATAAAGTTGAGCCGAAAGATCTCGATTCAAGATAAATTCATGAGGAAGTGGCATCTCTTTACTTCCATGAACTTTTGAACGAAGACGGGACAGAGACATTGTGCTGGGGGCCTGGAACTCTCTGAAAGGCATCACGATTTTGGGTATTGTAGGAGTATAAAGTTTATTTCTTGGGTTATGGAGTGTATAACAACTGTCTCTTACTCTTTGGTCCTAAATGGAGGACTGACAAAGCCATTTCCAGGAAAGAGCGGTATTAGACAGGGTGACCCTATGTCACCCTATCTTTTTGTAATTGCCATGGAGTATCTGCATAGAGAGATGGCTCACTAAGCACTTAATAAAGACTTTCAACTTCCACCCTAGGTGCAAGAAACTGGGGGTGACACATATTTGTTTTGCAGACGACTTATTGATGTGTTGTAGAGCTGATCTTCCATCCATACAACTACTGCAAGCTACTTTCCAGATGTTCTCCTCTGCTTCTTCCTTGCAAGCAAATGCTGACCAGAGCTCCATTACATGGCTGGTATTGCACCTGCAGAAAAGTGATTCTGCAGGAACTGGGCTATACTGAGGGATCTCTTCCATTCAAATATTTGGGAATCCCCCTCTCATCAAAGAAACTCAATGTAAGTCAATGTTTGCCTTATCAAACTGTTGCTGATGTTACTACTCCAATAACACCAAAAATGTTATGCAAGTTGACATGTTACATTACGCCTATCTTCCCCATTTAAACAACAACGTTCAGGTTTCCCTCTTCCTTTAATGTGACTAGCCTATTGGCATTCTGATTGGGAAGTGTGAAATTCAAGACACCGTGAGATAGAAGTGTTTCATTTTCTTGGTCTCCCTCTAATGGTGTTTGGCTGAGATCGTTTTTAAATTCAGCTCTTTTATGGGTGCACTCATTAACTATTCAGCCACAAATATGAAATCTAATACTATTGAGTAGATATTAAATAACAGTAAGATGAAATGTGCAACTTACGCTGTTTTTCCTTGATGTAAAATGTATATACTCTGCTTGCTTGTGACCAAAGAGTCAAATGTCTAAATAATGTGATCTTCAGTTTGGAGTTATAACACTCAGGTTGGGATTCATGATCCTGTTAGTACATGAAAAAAATGGTTTTACAAGTCCATTGGAAAAAAAAAAAAAAAAAAAAAAAAGCTACTGCCTCCGTCCCACAATAAGTGTCACCTTAGGAAACTAAGACATAAATTGACTAGTTTTTTTTCAACAAGCTAAAGTAACATCTAAATGATGATTGGAAAAGCCACATAGTAACTTGTATTGTTGGATTTCCGATGTCAAAAGGTTAATACTTGTGCATGCTCTAATCAAGAGGAAAAGTTAATTTATTTTTATTATATAGGGGTAATTTGGTAAACTTCACATTTCATTATTGGTTTCTTAATATGCGTGTTTTTGGCTAAGGTGACACTTATTATGGGACAAAGGGAGTATATTACAAGGTTTGTGTAAAACAACAATTTTTTTTGTTTTTGATGAAGTAAGGTATTTCATTAGAAAGGTATTAAGTAGATGTGAGGTTACAAAAGCTGGAAACAAATACAAGGTGTCAAATCTATGACTAGGGAGCATTGCCACCCATAGATAGATACTGCATTGCCAAGTTGCCAGTTTCTTCTCAAATTTCTCCGACTCTATTCCAGATTTCACCACCCTGAAATTTAGCTCCTAGTGGAAGGCCTAAGTAGGTGGTAGGAAGTAACACAATGGTGCAGCCCATAATACTTGACAGATCCTCTAAATCTGGCACATTGTTGACATAATAAATGATGCTTTTCAATTTATTGACAATGTAGCCCTGATAAGGCCTAACAAGTAGGAGTCGGATTTGGTATAGCGGTTGTGATCTTTCTGCCTTACAGAAATTAAAGTATCATCAGCATATGACATTTGTGAAACTATAACTGTGTCCCCATGATTTAAGCCCACTATATCTCCATTGAATTTTTCTGGCCTTCTCCAATAGTTTACTAAGGCCCTCCATGGCTAATATGGACAAAAAGGGTGAAAGTGGATCGCCCTGTCCGATCCCTTTCTGTCGTGAGAAGAATCCCACAGGACCTTTGTTAACAATCACTGAGTATTTCATTGGTGAAACACACAATCTGATCCATTTTAACCCTTTGTCCCCAAATCCCATCTTTTTTACAAGAGAGATTAAGTAAGACCAATTGTATTGGTCAAAAGCCATCTAGTTTGCACATAATATCAGGTTCACCACTTTTGATCCTCCAGTCTAGTACCTCATCGGCCAGTGCGTGTCGGATCCTCCAAAAGTAGTGCACTTTTGGAGGATCCGACATGGGTGCAGCAACATTTTCGAGAGTCTGAGCAGCAGAGCTCATTGACTATGAGTGCTGCATCAGTTATTTGTCTGTGTCTAATTAAGGCATTCTGGTAGGTGGTGACTAGTTTCCTAATTACCTTCTCCAATCTTTCTGCTAGTAGCCTGCCTAAGATCTTGTTTACACCTCCAATGAGACTTATAGGCCTGTAGTCTCTTGGTCCAATTGCACCTTTCTTTTTTGAAATCAAGATAATGAATGAAGCATTACTTGATTTCACTATGCGGAGTGCTGATGGAAGTGGTTGAGCGCTCCCATCACCTCTGGTTTGATAAAGTTCGATGACCTTTGAAAAAAGGCCATAGTAAATCCATCTGGGCCAGGTGATTTATCTGGAGCACAAGATTGCACCACAACCTGCAGTTCTTCTTCTTCAAAAGCTTTCTCTAACAACTCACTGTCTTCCCTCGAGATACTGGCAAAATCATGAAAATTAGCCTCGGGCTTCCAGGATTCATTCTCAGTATATAGGATCTGGTAGTAACTCAAGACCTCCTCTTTGATCACCTCCTTGTCCTTTGTTATACCAGTGACTACTTTGAGCTTGTCATATTGTTGTTTCTTCTGGGAGAGTCTGCAATTGTTTGGAAGTATCTGTGTTCATGTCTCCTCCTCTGAGCCACAGATACGTTGAATTTTGCCACCATGAGGTTTTTCAGCTGTGGCAAGTTCTATCAACTCTATTTTCAGTTGTACTGCTATCTGTTTCTCTGACTGTGATAGGATTTTGTTTCCAGCTGAATGGTCCAACACTGAGAGCTCATCTAAAGCTTTGGTTCTTCTTACTTTCAGCATGCCAAAAACTTTCTGTTCCAGTTGCTAATGTCCTTCTTCAGGTTCCTCAATTTTTGTGTCAGAACCTAGTCTGGGCTGCGATTTATCCTGCAATTCTGTCACCATTCCTTTATCATATCAATGAAACCTTTTTGCAACATATATTTTCAAACTTGAAACAAGGAGTTGTATTCCATTCCGCACTCTCCGATAGTATAGACTTATGTCGGAAATAACTCTTGGTAAGGTCAACTGTCTGATTGCTCTAGAGCTTTCATTAGAGTTTCAATACGCGTGTAACGGCCATAAGTATTGATGTTTTGAAAGGCTCTGTAGATCTATGTTTGTGACTTCCTCCCCCGTGTCTCTAATTATCACATGTTCTCTTTGATGCTTGATTGAGAACGTTGCATACCCATCTAAGGTTTTCTTCATTAATCTTAATCCTGCTTGAAAATCTCCTACCTCCTATCAACATGAACCACACCCATCGCCAGAATCTATAAGTTCAAACGATTTTTCAACTGAAACAAAATAAGGTTTTGTTTTTCATGGTAGTAGAAACTATGCCGGAATGCTAATGGGGGAAAAATCGCGGGGTCATGTTTCAGGGAGAGGAATGGAGTGGCACATTTCCAAGTCAAGACACAAAATAAATCATTAAACAATAACTTCGCTAGATATGCAAAACAACAAAGTATATAGTAAATGAATGAATAAATAAATAAATGTATAAATGCACTGATATTTTACTCACAAAGCATCTGACGATCAACATACAAATGGCAGCAGTCTTAGCATCCAATATGGTCAACGAACTTACGCCCACACAGTGCCCAAAAAGACTGAAAAAGAAAGCAAATTTTTTTAAAAACAAGAAGTTACAAATAAGAGATATCAAAGAGGCCTTACTCAGACTCATCATGACCCGCTTCCTTATTCTTCTCATCAAACGCTTTCCTCCTATAAAAACCGCAACAAGAAAATAGGAATTGACTTTAGCAACAGGGGAAAAAATGAGGTAAAGCTTATTAAAAAGTAGTAATCATGGGATTTATGGACATTTAACTTACAGGTCTTCCAAGAAATAGGCATTGTACCCTAGGATGTCGGACAAACTCCGAAAAGCATTTTCACTATTTTGCATCAACTGAAAAATGAAATAGTCAGTTGATTTAGTGAAATTCTTTTATGAAGTTGATTTACTGAAAATATTTAATGTTATATTGAACCTGCCTATACAATGAAAGCAATGGTTTATAAAAGGGCACACTTACTAGTTCTTGTAGTTGTTCATCATCGTCAATACGTAAGCTCTGTTTAATGTCATTCACAGTATTTGAAACCCACTGTGCATCAGGAATGTTTAGGCAGCTAAATCCGTAGACAAATGCGTTTTCTAAATTAATTAGATGCTGACGCATACATCCCTTCCTTTCTTTTACTAAAGCAATTACATTTCTTCATCCCTTATCTTCTCAGGATCTTGTTCATTAGTTCTCTTTGGGTCCAATGAATTATTTTCTGCACTGAAAACCTCCAAATCACTATAAGTTTGCCCCTGTGCTGTCTCAAATCGTGGAACTGAAAAGAAAAAATTAAGTTAAGAATGATTGATTAATATATTTTTGTATCGTTGTGGGTTCACCCCCAGTGAATACCAGAAAAGAGAAATGCTAGAATTACCATTGTCGTCATCATTAGTGTACTCAATCTCAAACCCAAACTCCAGAAATGCACTCTTCATTCCCTTGAAGTACAGTAACCAACTCATTGATTTGGGGCATAAAGTAGGCATGTTGAGTCCCCCCTCCCTTAGATAAAGTGTCCTGCATCACGGACAGGAGTAATTCAGTTAGATTTAACGGAAAAGGCTCAAAAATGCCATTAACCTATTGGAAATGGCTAAAGAATGCCCTCCTTCCACCTATTGGGTTAAAAATGCCCTCAACGTTTTCTGTAGGTTAAAAAATGCCCTTCAAGTTAACAGAAATGTGATATGGAATTTAACTAAATGAGTGGTCATTTTTTATTGGTCCACATAAATTTTTGACCCAATTAAAAATATCTGACCCGGACCAACACCCAAACCCATTTATAAGCTATTTCTTCCTCGTCTTTCTTTCTTCCATTTATCCTTTATTTTCAATTTGTCTTTTTCTTTCTTCCTCTTTAATGTCTGAAAATTCAGTTTCTATTCGTCACCCAGGTTTCTCGTGTAATCGCAATTGAGGATTGATTCCAAATCATTTAACGGCGTGGACTCGGGTGAATGCTGGATGTAAATTCTATAAGCGTCCTCACACAGGTATAAGCATTGTTTGGCCACGAAAAAATCTGTTTGATTCTTTGAATTCAGAAACTGAAATTGGTTATAGAAGTTTGAATATTGTGTTGGAATTGATCAGCTGGTTTCCTGCGAGTATGAAGTCAGGGAGGAAGAAGAAGAGAGGGAAGAAATAATATAGTAATATTTACCTTCCCCAGCTCTCAGAAATGTTGGGAATGATGCGATGAAGAATCCCCACCTTATGCGGCATTGGTGATCAACAATTTAAAAGTTTCATCGGATCTCATTCGTTAAGAAAGGAACAATTTAAGAAAGACGGTGACTGAAATTAAGGGTATTAACTTTGTTGAAAGTGTCGAAGTTGCTAAAGTGCAAAAATTCAAGAGTTCTCTCGTAGTGTCGTGCGCTATTTTCTTTGGTTTGGTAGCGGCTAGAATGAAGCAATGTACTGCATTATTTGAAATGCAGAAGACATCTGCTATGCTATGTAATGATGTAAATTGATGTTTAAATGGAAGACATGCCTTATATAATGGTGTAATTTCTGCTATATTATTATGCATTTTAGCTGCTGTTCTTTGGGTTTAGTCGCCTGCGTTTAGCTGCTATTTTGGTGGTAAAATTCTGCATTTAGCTGCTGTTACCTGAGTTAACCGCTGCAATTTAGCTGCAGCTTTTTGGATTTAAAGCTGTTGTTTTTCTGCTATTTTTTGGGGGAAGGAGAAGAAAACAGAGAGAAACAGCTTAAATGCCATGTGAGAGAGGTGTAAAAGATAAAAAGATACTGGGTTATATTATAAACGGGTTTGGGTGCTGGTTCGGGGCGGATATTTTTATTGGGTCAAAAATTTGTGCGGACCAATAAAAAATGGCCACGTGTTTAGTTAAATTCCGTGTCATATTTTTGTTAACTTGAAGGGCATTTTGAACCTAAAGAAAACGTTAAGGGCATTTTTAATCCAATAGGTGGAAGGAGGGCATTTTTGAGCCATTTCCAATAGGTTAAGAGCATTTTTGAGCCTTTTCCGTAGATTTAATTTAGCTGATAAATTTAGGGCATATAGTAGGTATATCAAATTGGTTCTTAACAATTTTACTAATTGCCATCAGCTCTGTTGGTTAAAAGTTTCAATGTCTTTATTTATTTAAAAAAAAAAAAAAAAAAACGTGCATGTGTTGTATTATGTATATATACAGATCTAGGCACTCCCATCTTTAAGAGATAGAAAATCAGCAAAAGACGTACCCTTTGTGCTCCCGTATTGGCACAGGTTTTGGCGGTAGCGGGGGTCGCACTTCGGGTTGCTTTGCCCATTTATCCTTCCATACTTCAGGTCGTGAAAAAGCCTCTATTATCTGCTCTTGAAGTTTCCTGTTCATCGTCTGCACAAAAAACGTAATTAAAAACATACACATTTGGGGAAAAAAAATGCAGGCTTTCGATTTCAATGTAGTATACAAGAGTGTTGTTGAGATGCTTGGCTTACTATTAAGGATATCCAATTGAAACCACTCTCAAACTGTAGAATGTTTTGGTTTTGTTTTATGGTAGTTTGTTATGTTTTTACCATCTCATTTTTCACCTGTAGTTTTTACCTATTTTCCAGTGATGTAATTTATTTCTATATGTAGTATAAAGTTAGGCATATGCAAGGTGTTCTTTATGGCCACTGTTTCTATTTATCTTTTCTCTCCTTTTTAGCCTTTTCTTTCATTTTTTTCATTTATTTACTACTTTAAAAAACTAAAGAGTTCCTCCTTTAACTCTCTTAATTATGTCAATTAACCATTCAATCATATTATTTAATGGGGAATTTGAGGAGACTAAAACTCTTTTAATCCTCAGATTTCAACGTGCATGACAGTCAATGCATATAATAATTTTATCTTCTCCCCTCTCCCACTAGCAGACTTTAACTATAATATTATAAAAAGTGAAAGTTAATCAAAAGTAATATTGTGTTAAGGTAATTAATTCAATACCTGTGAATATCTGGTAACGTTAAAATTTGCAAAGACACCAATAAATCTTGCAATTATTGTGTGTGCCTGTATTGTATGATCTTTAGGTTGTATTTTGCATATGTTCATTGTTCCTTTTTAATTTATATATATTATAAAATTTAGACATGTACGAAGGTGATGTGTGTGTCTTTATGGCCGTGAGGGCATTTTTCTCTTTTCTCCCTTTTTGGCAGTTTTTTCTTTATTTCTCTACATAATTTAATTACTAAATAATTGGATTAACAAATGCCTCATACATTAAATATGCCTTTGCAAGAGTCCAGGCCACGTACAAATTGCAGTAAATCCCAAGTATGAGGCTTTTAATGTTAGTTTTCTTTAAAACAGAAAAATCGACCCAGACCAATGGATATGTATTATATTTAATTTGGTTTGGCTTTAAGATTTTTAAAAACCAACTAGCATAGTTTAATTTTGGTTTTAACCTAAAACCGACCCAAATCAGACCTATGAACACCCCTAGTGAAGGTGCTTAAGGGTGTGTCTTTTATTTCTTGTAATCGCATACAAATGAAAATATTCTTGTTTATTCTTTTTATTTCTACGGGTAATGGGTTTTGTTTTCGATTAGAAAATATAAAATAAGGCATATAATCTTTTTTTTTCTTGAAACAGTAGGTTGTTCACTGGTTTGTATGAACAAATATGTGAACCTAACTAGTTTCTCGGTGAGATCACTTCGTGCGGTAACATATAAATTAATTTATTTGTCAAAAGAAAATTATTCAATTTTGTAGTGCTTGAATCTCTGGCTTCTTGTTAGAATTTTTGTCCCTTTTTCTGAATTATGAGACCCCTATTTATAGTTGTAGGATGGCGGAGTTGTGATAAGGATAGACTTCTTTCAACCAATCATTGGTAGTTCTATGGCGATATTTGATTGACGGGAACGTGCTCGACATGCAGACAACACTTCTTCATCGCCTTTGATTTGACTACATCTTTGCATCATTACGACACGGCATGACACTTATAGCTCTTTTAATTTGACTTGTCACGCAACGTCATTTGACACGTGGCGGTGGGCCTCTTGGATAAGATGACAAAGTGGGCACTGCAGTGGGCTCATCATTTGTAGCGAAACTAATGGACTAACTTGATAAAATCGAACCATCAATTAAATCCACATTTATTGGACTTAAATAATTAATCCATCTATATTGGTCCACAATATTTATTTGGATTAATATATCTTGAATTTAATATAATCCGAATTTCTTGTGGATTTAAATTTGGTAAAATTTTATTATCCACACCTGTCCATTCAAATATTAATGGGTTGGATGATATTGTTTGATGCTCGTTTAAATCAATTTTTAATTTTATGAAATAACATTCTTAAAGTCGAAGGTATCTTCATAAATGAAAAAATACTCCTTCAGTTAACACTAAACAATACTTCCTCCGGTCCATTTCACTTGTCCTCCTAAATAGTTGTCATTTCAGAAAGCAAAATATAATTAACTACTATTGGTTTCTGCCTTTGCCATTATGCAATAAATGTGTAGAGAGATTAATGTGATGAAAAAAAGAGTATAACTTAAGATCTGACAATAAATCATGATAATTTAGTTAACTACTCTTTTAGTTAATGTTTTCTTAAGTGACGTGCAAAAAATATGTTAAGTAAAAGGGATCAAAGGAACTATTTTACGAAATTAAAAAAAGGTGGTGGCACACCCATAAATGAACAAGAACTATATCCACCTCTAAAAAAAATTATCTACTGATCTATACAGCAAAAACTCGAATCGTACCCGCAAAGGTTGATTGAGTTGGTTGGGTGAGTGGTTTTCCACATGGGGGAGACCTGGAATCGATTCCTCTCACCAGGAGCCTTCTCAGTCAGAGCTCGTCCAACCAGGCTTGGCTAGTGCGGTTACATCTCCTGTGGGGTTTGCGAGCTATTACACAGTGACAGGTTACCCAATGCGCACCCGAAGGATAGCGGCTATGGGTTTCCTTGGAATTTTCAAAAAAAAAAAAAAAAACTCGAAGCGTAACCCTATAAGCAAGCAAAAAGATACATCTTGAACCAAAATAAAAAGTCGGTTGAATATCAAGATGAAATAAGTGCAGTACGCTGAAGGTGTCTTTTTTATGTAACTATAAAAATGGATAATTCTCACTCTCTTCAATTCGATGAACAATGACGCTAGTTTTTAGAATTTGGGTATCCAACCACTTTGTTTTATAAAATTTCTGAAAATATTATTTTGTGCATAAAACAAGTAATGTAAGATTCAAGTGGTATTTTAACAAAAATATCTTGGATTTTAAAATATAATTTAGTCACGTTGAAATAAAAAATAATTGAATGAGCATAAAATAAAAGGATCCAAGTCATTTACTATAATTCCATTGTACACTTACTAAGTTACTATAATTCTGTTGTACATGTAGATGGCTTACATCCGTTACTTGATTGAACATTGAACAACATACCCAGTGTAATCCCATAAAAGTGGGATCTGACCTTACCTCTATCTTGGGAGATAGAGAGGTTATTTTTGGTAGACCCTCAACACAAGGTCATGCAATTCAAAACAGTATCAAAAAGGAAATAATGAAAGCAAAAAAAGTCATGATAGAGCAGTCTAAAAAGAAGCAGTAACTACCACAAATAAATAAGATAATCGAAGTACAAGGAAGAACTTAATTGAACATTAATGGAGAGAATTTTTTACTGGAGATAATCGTTGCGCCACAAGGTGGAGAGAAAACTTCTTCCATTAATATGTTCTCAATTATGTGCACTGCTGCAATAGTGCAATGGCTAGTCTTACATCAACACCAACAACAACCACCATGATAAAGATTTGGAATGTCATTGGCTAACTAAATTGAGAATAAGCAGCCAAAAAAGAAAACAGTATGGTAGAAACCTTTGCACATCGAAGAAAGTAAACAGTATGGCAGAAACCTTTGCACATTGAATTAACACAGAGAAAAAAGGGTAGCCCGGTGCACTGAGCTCCCACTATGCATGAGGTCTGGGGAAGAGTATAAATAGCAAAAAGGAAGAAGGGGATAAATTTGGGTTTCTACAATAATACGTTTAAAGAGTTTGAACATCTCCGATTCATAGGTATTCAGCAACACGAATTTTTCAGTAATCATTCATAAAGCTCCAGAAAAAGACTGCTTCCTCTCTAGAAGAAGCAGCCAGGCAACTACTTTACGGATTCAGATTTATACAAAAGTAAAAACAGCTAAGCCTAGAGAGCAATTTATCCTATTCTGCCTCACTTTCAGCTCTTTTACGTTTCTCCCCCCTCGCTCTCATTGCTTTCAAAGCATCAAAAACCTCCTTCATTGTTGGCCTTTCATTTGGATCGTAAACCATGCACTTGGATATCAGTTTTGTGATCTCCCATGCAGTTGCATCATCAACTGTTTTGAAGCTTTCATCAACCAATTTTTTTTCGCCGCGTTCAACCAGATATTTAATTTTGTATTCATACTCCTTTTTAGTTACCAGCTCCAGCAGTAGAAGGGCAAATATGTAAACATCAGATTTCATCGTACGCTTACCTGTTATTGATCCAGAAAATATAAGAACAGAACTGCTTTTACTAGAGAGAAGAAGATAAATTATGTAAAAGTATGCATATAATACAAACAACAAACATAATGTAATAACGTAAAAGTATGCATATAATACAAACAACAAATATGATGAAATTCAACAGTCATTATGGCATATATAACCCAAAATGGTAACGGTGGTGGCATTTTTGAGCCCAATTATTAAAGAGTGGCATGAATGAGCCTTTTCTGATAGTTCGATGGCATATTTGAGTCTTTTCTGTTATTCTTAACTCAGACTTCTTCATTAGCGCTGTTCTGTTCCAGCCAAAATGATAAAAATACGAGGTTCTTGCTAGAGTCCCCAGACAAGAGGTGTGGGATTACACTAGGTATGTTGTTGTTGGTAGAGTCAACCGAGGACTTAATTACACACTAAAGAAAAACACTTAGGAAGAATGCATCACAAGACGTCTTCAGTAAAAGTAAAAGAAAACGTTATCAGAACTTAGTGTTGATCAAGGATATATACCTAGATAACAAACTAAAACCATCATCAACTTGTAAGAGAGACAAGATGCTAGAGATGCTTCAATTTAATAGAAATCACCAAAGAAAGAAAGTATTTCAAGGATGTGAGACAACCACTCCTCCATGACTCTAACAGATACATTTTCATGCTTATGTTTTAGCTAGCCCTTTTAACTATCTTCGGTTCACCTGAACTATTAGTGTCTTCCCCTCAGCTGCATAACCAACAGTAGGCTCACGGAGATATTCCAGTTAGGGATTGTCTTGTCAACAACTACACCTAACTTGCACATTTTTGAGGTATTGAGGAGAAAGAAAAAAGGGAAAAAAAAAAGGCAAGGAAATGGAAAGGAAAATGACAGGCTTTACTCAAGGAAACTAGACCTCAAACAACACGGTAGACGAAAAGCATATCATGCATTACATTTGCTTTAACTTTCTCGCTCTGACCTAAATCCACCTCTCCTACACCAAGCAATCACCAAGCCAACATCTTTACCCCTTCTACAACCTCTCAAATCAGTGTTATCAAAAGCGAAAAGCGCAAAAAAGCTCTAAAGTTAGCTGGGGCTTTAAGCGCAAAGCGCAAATAAAGTGTGGGCTTTAGTGAAAAAAAGCGCAATGGTGCAAAATTACAAATATATGTATGTTTAGTGCAAGACTAATAATAGTAAGCATGAATAACAAATATATGGACAAAGAAATTGTAAAGACATTAAGATAAAGTGAAATATCAATCATCTAGTGTCACCTCTTCAAGAGAGGCTCAATGGCAAGGAAAAGTATGTCTTAGAGCCTTGATGTTGACACTAAAGCGCACATAAAGCGAGGCGAAGCGCTCAACATGTTTTGAGCCTCGCTTCAGGGCCTAAGCGCGCTTTAAGCGCGCCTTTGACAACACTCTCAAACAGAGAACAACCACTTAATACAAACTATTCTATCAAACCCCGTGGTTCTGAAAGATATCAGAGAATCAATCTCCAGCAAAGAATCAAATCAAGGGCTTGAAAACACCAGAGGATCGATTGCCGACAAAGACTCACAACAGAGCACTCAAAGGATTGACACCGACAAGGATTTAATCCCCGGCAAAGAACCAAAACAGAGCAGCCCAGATAGCCCTCAAAGAACCAACAACACCAATCCAGCCACTAGCCAACCCAAAATCTCAACAAATTTCGATCCTCCAAGACCCAAAACATTTAGCTTCTCAAAATCAACAGATATCTACCAACAACAGCAACATAGAAAAGCCCCGTAACAAAAATCAAAATAGCACCAATCAAGGACAACAGAAACGAGCCCTCAACAATGAAAAAACCAAACCGCAAACCCCCTCAAAAGCTACTTTTGCAGCTTCAGTTCAAACCTCTCTAGCAACTACTACTAACCTCTCCCATTGATATACAACACGGCACACACCTCGGTAAGCCAGCAGTTTTCTTTAATGCTGATGACTATTTTGTTAACTTCGCAAAGGATTGTAGAATGACGATTGTCGGCAAATTCATGAATGGATAACCAAACATGGAAGAGTTAAGAAAACTGTTTGTTGCTCAATTTCAACTCAAAGGAACCATTAAGATAGCTTATTATGACTATAGAACAGTTTATCTTGATTTCAACAATAAGACCGATTTTAATCACATCTACACTTCAAAACCTTTTATTTTATTTTGATAAGTAAAGATTTTACTAAGAAAATACCAAGTTGGTACAGAAAAAGTACAGGACCTAGCAGCAAACTCTTTTTTTTCCATACTACATATTATCTCCTAGCAAGTGTAAAAACTCCAAATAATTCTCCATCCTATCACTAGTACTACTATTACACCAAAAGTACAGATTTTTTATGCATTTGTTTTGTACTGTAGAAATCTGTAACTTCTTCCCATCAAAGCATGCCTTGTTTCTTTCCAGCCATAAGGTCCACATTATGCAATTGGGAATAGTTCTCCATACCGGTTTTAGGCTCTTTTTAACCTCCTGAGATTGCCATACTTCCAACAAGCTACTAATTTTCTCTGGTAACACCAAAGATATGCCCATTATGCTAAAGAAAAGTTCCCAACATTGCCTTGAAAATCTGCAATGCAAGAAAAGATGGTCAACGGTTTCCTCCTCTGAATTGCAGAAATAGCATCTACTACATAAGGAAAAACCTCTCCTTTGTAACTAAAAAGCTGCTTTTGTAGGTGCTTCGGTTTTTCAAATCATCTTCCATGGCCAGTTAGGGCTTCCATGACTAAACTGTTGCAACAATATTCTGTAGCAGTTATTGACTGAGAATGCCTTATCCTTGCTATTGACCCAGACTAGTCTGTTTGCTCTGTCTTGTTCTACTGAGCATGAGTTCAGTTGTTGAAGAAGTTGGTAAAAACTGTCTATTTCCCAACCATTTAGGTTTCTTCTAAAAGTAACACTCCATCCAGTTGCTGAATTAAAATCTACAATACAACCCTCTTTAATCAAAGCACAGTCGAACAAATCTGGAAACCTGCTCTTGAAGCTCTCATTTCCACACCAAGTGTCCATCCAAAATTTAAAACTCCTACCGTTTCCCACTTCCAATCTAATGAACTGTAGAAATTCGTCCCATCAACCACTAATCATCTTCCAGATTGGTCCTTACACCATGAAAGTCTTGAAATGGACCCCTGATTTCAAGCCAGGGGTCAAGCCCAAACGAGAAACTTCAATTGTGCCAATTTAGATCCTTATATACAAACTACCATGGCACTTATTCAAATGGGACATCATCTTTAGAATGGTTCAACCAATACGCAATGCAATTGCCCCTGATCAAGCTACGTTTTCCAAATCTAGAGGCAATGTTGCCAAACTCAAAGTTAAAGTAAATCTCCTAAAAGCTAAAGTAGATTCAATCTGGCTTGGATTCAAAGGGCCAAATGGCACAGAAGATGGCAAATGGCTTGAGGTTGAATATGAAGGAATGCCTTCTTATTGTCAGTACCATAAAATGCAAGGTCATAAGGAAAAGGATTGTGGGAACAAAAATGCTGATGAACAGATCCAAAACAAAAAAGAGAAGCAGCTGAAAAAACAAGAACTACAAACACAGCCAGACAGGATGAAGATGGTTTTCACGAAGTGGATAAGAAGAAAATCGGAAGAAGAAGAACTGGTATTATGATACAGGAGCTAGATCCTACAGCCACAACAAAACTCCCGGAAGTACAAGGTAAGAAGAAATGGATAGTCAATAGAAGGAGAAGCTTCCAGCAGGCTCAAATCAAAAACCCAAAGCCAATGAAAAGGAAGCCAGCAGGGACAACAAAGTTTTAGGATCAAGCAGTAAGCATCAAGGAAAGCAACAAGACAAACAAGTGAAGCAGAAACAAGAAAGAAAGATTAAAAAACGGTACACTGGCAGGACCAAAGAGCTCATACAGAGGACAACTTATCAGCATCCACACAAGAACTTATTGCTGATCACATACAACACAGTTCACCCAATAGTCAAGACCCCAAAGAATAACAACCAAAAAAAAAGCCTACCACTCATAGACCCTCTCAATACCAATCCAGCAAAAAACACTAAAACCTCCAAATTCCCAAAAAAGTCAGCTCCAAAGCCAACCAAATCCAACAGAACTTCAGCACCCCAAACAGTCCCAACACAAACAATAATCACCACCGTCCACACAATCAATCAAAAGATCTCAAATCAAAAACCCAAAGCCAATGAAAAGGAAGCCAGCAGGTACAACAAAGTTTTAGGATCAAGCAGTAAGCATCAAGGAAAGCAACAAGACAAACAAGTGAAGCAGAAACAAGAAAGAAAGATTAAAAAACAGTACACTGGCAGGACCAAAGAGCTCATACAGAGGACAACTTATCAGCATCCACACAAGAACTTATTGCTGATCACATACAACACAGTTCACCCAATAGTCAAGACCCCAAAGAATAACAACCAAAAAAAAAGCCTACCACTCATAGACCCTCTCAATACCAATCCAGCAAAAAACACTAAAACCTCCAAATTCCCAAAAAAGTCAGCTCCAAAGCCAACCAAATCCAATTAATGAGGTTGCAGAGGTGGACAGCTTGGCAGAGAAATTAGGAGGTAAAGTAGGGGAGCTTCCAACTACATATTTGGGCATGCCTTTGGGAGCCAAGAGCAAGTCAAAAGGAATATGGAATGGAGTACTAGAAAAATGTGAGAAGAAGCTGACAAACTGGAAAAGCCAATATCTTTTCTTGGGGAGATTGACAATGGTCAATAGTGTGCTAGATGCCTTACCATCTTATATGATGTCCATATTCCCAATACCTGTCAATGTAATCAAGAGAATTGATACCCTTAGAACGAATTTTCTGTGGCAGGGCAATGAAGATAAGAAGAAATTCATTTAGTCAAGTGGGAGGAACTGACTGTGAGCAAGAAGACAGGCGGATTGGGTATCAAAGATTTGAAATTGCAAAACCAAAGTTTGATGATGAAATGGCTATGGAAATTTGCTACAGAGGAAAACATGCTATGGAAGGAAGTCATTACTGCTAAATATGGTTTGGAGGACAAGTGGATGACAAACATGGTGAATACTCCATATGGATGCACTGTGTGGAGGGCAATCAGGAATCAGTGGCCAATAATGCTTGCAAGAATTAGATGTAAAGTTGGAAATTGTTTAAAGGTATCCTTTCGGAATGATATATGGTTGGGTGACACAGCTCTAAAGGTGAAATTCCCTGACTTGTTCATTCTTAGCCAAAAGCAACATGCTACTGTTGCTGAGATGTGGACTGGACAAGGGTGGGATCTGGATCTGAGAAGACACTTGAATGATTGGGAAATGGAGATGGTAGCAGAATTCCACAGTACAATGGCAGCATTCATCAACTTAACAGGGGAAAGGGATACTCTAGAATGGAAGAAGGATGGCAAAGGAATTTTTACTGTAAACTCAGCATACAAAGACCTGAATGTATCAAGTTTTCAAGAAGAAGGATAGCCATGGAAGATGGAAGATGATATGGAAGACAAAAGTACCTTATAAAGTGAACTGTTTTAACTGGCTGTTGGCAAAAGAGGCAGTGTTGACTCATGAAAACCTGAACAAAAGAGGTTTTCACTTATGTTCGAGATGTTTTTTGTGTGAGGATCATAATGAGACAATCAGTCATCTTTTCTTGCACTGCAAATGGACAGACCAGCTGTGGAGGATGTTTATCAACCTGAAAAAGATCAGGTGGGTGAAGCCTGGGAGCATAGGAGTGTTAAAATGCTGGAACAGGGATGGGAATGTAACAAGAAAAGAGGAGAGATGGAGGATTGTCCCATCATGTATCTGGTGGACTGTTTGGAAAGAGAGGAACCAGAGATGTTTTGAGAACAAGCAGAACAATTTACAGAAGTTAAAGATGAACTGCCTAGCTCTTTTTTATTTTTGGTGTAAACAGGAAATTTTAGATCAGACAGAAGCTATTTTTGATGTGTTAGATCTCTTGTAAGAATAGAAAACTGTAGAGATCAATGCTGTAAATGTAACCTTTTGGAGGGGGACTACATATTTTGATGTAGTACACCTATGGATATATAGATTAACTGTTACAAGTCTCAAAAAAAAAAAAAAAAAAGCCAACCAAATCCAACAGAACTTCAGCACCCCAAACAGTCCCAACACAAACAATAATCACCACCGTCCACACAATCAATCAAAAGATATCAATAGCAATGAAAAACCAAAGCCTTTCAGAATCAGATGAGATAGAAAGCAGATTTGATGAACCAGTGGAAAGCAATGATGAAAAAACAAATTGGTGATGAAGACAGTACCGAAGAAGAAGGAAATAGCAGTGAAGAAGATTATGAGACTGTAGAGGAGAACTCTACCTACAGTGATCTTGAAGCTGCACAACTTGTTAAAACTTTTAGTCCAACTCATGAGAACAATGAAGTGGAACAAGCTTTTGATGAAATGGCTGATAACATGAAATTGTCACCAAGAGGAATGTAGTATTCAAGAGGTGGAGGAGGAAACAGAGGCATACTAAGAGGAGGAAGGCATACTACTCAACACACTGTGACAAGGTCACAGGTCAAAAATTCAAAAAATAATCAGTGTTAATGATTAAGTCCATTATATGGAATGTGAGAGGCATCAATACTCTTAGTGCCTTTGATAGACTCAAGTAACACAGAAGAAGACATAAAATTCCATTCATGGCGCTGATGGAACCATTTGGCAGAAGATCCAAGATTGATAAATTTAAAAGGTGGTTGGGATATCACTTCTCCTTTTCCAATTGCAACAATCAAATTTGGATCTTTTGTGATCAACAATTTGATTGTTCTATTATACAAGACACAGAGCAGCAGGTTACTTGTTTTTGAAAACTAATTTTTTCTTTTGAAAACTGCAGCAGGTTACTTATTGCATTACACATTATTTGGAAAGTGGCAAAGGGAGATATCTCTATGTGGTGGGATAATTGGACTGGTATTGGTCCTCTTGCAGAACTGTTCCCAAACAATAGATTATCCAAACAAATTAAAGTTTCTGACTTCCGGGATTAAGGAAAATGGAATCTTAACAAGCTCTCTGACATTTTGCCCAATAACATGGTTCGGATCATCAGTCAAACTGAAATTCATGATGAGTCAAACTGAAATTCATGATGATACAGCTGATCTTCCTATATGAAGTCCCAATCAGAATGGACTCTTCACTACGAAATCACCTTTGGCAAATACTGAAAGAAAAAGAACAACACCCTCACCTCAGACAGAATTGGGCACTGCAAAGTTCCTTATAAAATTTCATTTTTTATGACTAGAGTGCTATCCAACAAGCTCCCTAGAGGAGAAGCCATTCAAAAATTCAAAATCCATGGCCCTTCTAAATGCATATGCTGTTGAAATGGAAATATTGAGAACGTTGATCATATATTCAGTGAAGGGGAGCTAGCTAGTAAAGTTTAGGAATATTTCTCTGGCATTTGTGGTATCAGCAGCAAGCATGGAACCATCAGAAAAACTCTTATATACTTGGTGGATCTCTAAAACCAGAAACAAAGAGCACTCTTGCCTAATTCAGGTCCTTCCCTCCCTTATCTGCTGGGAGATATGGAAATCAAGATGCAGTGACATTTATGAAGGAATCAGGAACAACTATGTTAGGGTCATCTATCAAGTTATCCACATGGCAAGAAGGGTCCTGGCTACACAATTTCCTACTTTGCAACTAAATGATTAATGGACCACTGCTTGCCAATAGATTGAACAGCTTAAACCAAGGATGGACATCAGATGTCTTAGATGGAAATATCCTAGCCCAGGATGGTTCAAATTAAACACAGATGGCTGTAGTAAAGGCAATCCAGGCAGCTCAGGGGGAGGGGGTATTCTCAGAAATGATCAGGAAAAGTTCATCATGTCCTACACTGAATATTACGGAAATTGCTCCAACAATGAGGCTGAAGCAAAAGCTATCCTTACTGGGACTAAATGGTGCAAGCAGAATGGATACTATAACAACTACGTTAGGGTCATCTATCAGGTTATCCACATGGCAAGAAGGGTCCTGGCTACACAGTTTCCTACTTTGCAACTAAATGATTAATGGACCACTGCTTGCTAACAGATTGAACAGCTTAAACCAAGGATGGACATCAGATGTCTTAGATGGAAATATCCTAGCCCAGGATGGTTCAAGTTAAACACAGATGGCTGTGGTAAAGGCAATCCAGGCAGCTCAGGGGGAGGGAGTATTCTCAGAAATTAGCAGGAAAAGTTCATCATGTCCTACACTGAATATTACGGAAATTGCTCCAACAATGAAGCTGAAGCTATCCTTATTGGGACTAAATGGCGCAAGCAGAATGGATACTATAATGTTATTATAGAATCAGATTATATGACCATCATTAAAATGGTCAATGACACCAACACAATCCACTGGCTTATTGCTCCTATTATGAAGAAGATCAAGCAGTTAAATAAGCATGTCACATTCAGATTTCAACACTGTTATAGAGAAGTTAACAGCATTGCAGACTACCTGGCCAACAAGAGGGAGGAGGACAAGACCAACACATTCTTCATACAGGATTTGACTCAACCTCTGAGAGCCAAAAATTGGACGAAGAATGATATCGTAAGACTCCCAACTTTCAGAACCAAAGCTCACAAGAAGTTTTTTATTATTGATAATGGTTAAGATATATTCAGTAGTGTTCACTTTTTGTTCAAGAAATCATTCACTATGAATGATTAATCACCAATGTAAGCTCATAGCTCATAGGGGCGAATGATTAATCACCAATGTATGCTCATAGCTCATAGGGGCTCTCTTTTGTAGTAACTCAGGGAGGTCTGGACAATTTCCCAGCCTCCACTTTTTGAATATCTTTTTTCGGAGATTAATGCAATAGTTGAGCGTACACTCAACTCCACCAACATGGTGGTCGAATGAAAATAAAATAAAAGCCTATAAAAAAAATCTTTGATCTATAGCATGAAAGCATCAGAGAGAGAGATGATGAAGTCTGAGAAAACATGCCTTTTATAGCCTCTGGAGCTTCCCTGCCGATAAAATATTCAACCGGAATTTTAGAATCCTCGTTCACATGATTAGAAACGAAGCCAAAGTCAAATACTTTTATATTCACTTCCTGCAGCCAAACAATTGTAATAACTTGTTAAAAAGCTTCAGATATCTATGAGAAATAGGAAGTCAGAGAAGACGATCAAGGGCTCAAACTCAACCTCATCTATCATAATGCACGACGCAATAATACTGCCAACTGCAATCCTCTTTTCATGCAACCATGACAAGAGATCTGCAAGTTGAGTTGCCACGTTTATCCGCAAGTCCCACCCAAAGTCATCTGACGAACAAGAAATAAAAAAAGAGTATGTTAAAAGCACAAAAGCTAATGTGAACAGTCATTCAACATGGCACTTGAGGTAATTTATATACCGTTCAGAAACACATCAGACAAGCGACAGGTAACATTTTCATCATAGACAACTGCAAGCCTCTTGTCACAACAGAATGCATACAATTTCGCCAAATTTTTATGTGTATTTGCTTTTTCATCCATGAATAACTCGATCTCATCACAAAATTTAGGTAGACGTTCAAAATGTCCATCACGGTAAGGAAGGAGAAGATCACATGTCTTTACAACCACCGGCCGTTCTTCAGATCCTTCACGAATGGTGCCACGGAACAATCTTCCAGATAAAGTCTCCAAGCTAAAACGCTTGAAATCAGCAATCTGTTGCAACTCAGAGTAGCTGCAAAGCTTCACCCCGCCAGCTTTCATTGGCTTAATTGAGAAGTCGAAGCTGCATTTTGGCAACCAGAGAAGAAAGAATAACATTGTGGCTCAAGAGAAATGGCACATCGAAATCTAGAGCAGGGCAGTCTTCTAGTGCCCTAAGCATCAATATACCCAATGAAATCCCACAGCGTGGGGTCAGGGGAGGGTACTTACCTCTACCTTGAAGGTAGAGAGGTTGTTTCCAATAAACCATTGGGAAAAACAGTTAAAAGCAATTCGGAAAAGGAAGTAACGGAAATGAAAAAGTCATGGCAAAATACTATAGAAAGCATTACGTACTCCCTTTGTCCCAAATAATAATCAATAACGTAAATTCATTCTTAAGAGTAAAAAAAACCTTTTGAATTGGTCGCATCTGTCCAGAAAGCGTTGTAGCATTTGAAGATGGCCACTTTCAGGTATTAATTTCGAAGGGTAACGCCAATTAGGAGACTCGTCCAGGTTGAAAGGTTGATGAAAATATGGCATAACACCCCATTCTTCCACCACTTTCTTTCTGATCATCTCAATGTCACTCATCTCCTCGTTTGTCATCTTCTCCGGGACACACACAGATAAATAATTGGGGTTTCTGTTTGGAAGTTGAAAGCAGCTACTAATTCACGATCTGGCATGTACAGAATGAAAGCTTCGTTCTCGATTCTACCAAAAATTTTGTGAGCCTTTCATTTGCTTTCTCTCCATTGATTTTCCCATAATGTATCCTTATTCTTTCTGATGAGTCTAATCAAATAAGATATATCTTGGTTATAACAAATCAATGTAACTTGCTAATACTGTGGTTTAACCATAGTAACATAATGTTATTGTATATTCATACACCATGCATGCATTCATAAAGAATAAGTTTTTACCGGCACACGGGAGCAAAAGAAACAGAACCCAAAGAGAGAAAATCCCTAAATTTACCCAAAAACTAACATATATACGGTAAAATTGAGGCTTTGTGTGACACTTACATAAGGCTTCCACGTGTACGCCCATGTAAAATAATTAAAAGAACCATCCGTTTGTATACCTGACCTGCATTTGTTAACTTAACCCCTCTCTCCACGAAGTTTTTATAACCCCTTTTTAAGATAATGTCCAAGAAGAGAATGTTTTCCACGTTCTATGCTCCTTTTTTTTTTTTCCCCTATTTTGGGGTGGTCTTTAATTTCTGTCCCTCAAATCGGCAATTTTTAATTTTTCTGTCCGCTTCTTATTTAATGAAAATTTATGGGTTAAAATATTCTTATTTATGACCGAATTTCGCAAGGCATAAGTTGGTAGAACTTTTACCTTATCCGGCATAACTTATGTAGAGATTAAGTTATCCAGCATAAATTGTGTAATATATAATTGGATCAGCATAAGTTTAGAGAACTTTTCTGTAGGCACGAAGTAACTTATGTTATATAATGATACGAAAATATAAACTCATGCCAACCGAATTAGATACTACACAATTTATGCCGTATAACTTATACAACTTATGTCAGATAACTTCATTCCTACCGAACTTTTGCCTTGTGAAATTAGGTCATAAATAAGGGCAATTTGCACGAGTTCCCTTCATTGGGGTTGGTCTTTAATTTTTTCCTCTCAAATTGTTGGTCTTTAATTTTTGTCCTATTTTTAAAATCATCGCCGAAGCCTTGGGTTGAACCCGACTAGTCATAAAAATTAAAACAAAAAAAAAACAAAAAAAATCGCAAGGCAAGACTTTGCAAACATTCTGCCTCATGCGTAGACTTTTAACGCTTTGAGGCGACCTCAGTTGTGTCCGTCTCCCGCAAACTTTTAAGATATGTCTCCGAAAATGTCGCATGATAGGCGATTTTCTGGCTCATTCGAAAAAAAAATTTTTGACCGAGCTGTGTTCGAATCTAACCTCGAGATATTTTGTCACCTTTTTCGCCTACAAAAAATTAAAAGACCACCCCAAAATAAGGGCAATCCGCCAAAAAAAATGATTTGAAGACAGTTATTAGGATTAAATAGCACTTTTTTTTTTTCCAGGATTAAATAGCACTTCATTCTTCGTCTATATTGAAAAAATGGTCACCATCATTAAATGTCAATTTAAAAACTAAAAAGTGATTGTTTGTAAATTTTATCCTAGTTGTTAGTTCTTGAGCATAGTCCAAGAGGTGTACTCTCTTCTTTTGGGCCTGTGATTAGTCTTTCTCTTTTCTTTTTCCTTTTTCTTCGTATTCGAGAAAAATTAATAACGTTCACATTTATCTTTAATGTGACAAAATCCTTGCACGTATGAGTTGATGGTGAAGGTGCTTAAAGGGTGTGGTCGAACTTTTATTTCTAGTATAATCCCATACAAATGAAAACATTCTTAAATTGTTTTATTCTTTTTTATTTTTTTTATTTCTATGGATAACGGGTTTTGTTTTCAATTAGAAAATATAAAATAAGAATATAATTGTTTTTCTTGAAAGAATAGGTATATATGAACATATATGTGAAGCTAAGTTTACTTTTGTCAGTGAGATCACTTTGTGCGGTATCACAGAAATTATTTTATTTGTCAAACAAAAATTATTCAATTTTCTAGTGCTTGAATTTTATTTCTTTGAAAAAAGTAAAATATTGAGAAAAGTACGGTAGAATTTTTAACTTTATCATGGTTTCGTCCCTTATGCCAAGTTTGCTACAATTCTTAAAACTTAAGTAGCTAGCAATTTTGCATCAGTCTACAACTTGTCTCTTATGAAAGGAAAATTAATTACTAACTGAAGTATTTATTATGTGTATAATTTGGGTCAAATTACATATTACACCTGATTTCATTTTCTATTAAATTTGTTGAAAATCCTCCAGATTTATGAAGAAATCATATTGTTATACAGATTTAATTTATAAAGGACTATAATTAAATAAGATGCAAGTATGATAATCAGGATTATAATTGTTCCCATTTTGTATGTCGGAATGTCCAACGTGCATATTGAAACACTCCTGAAAATACTCATGTAGATGACTAAAATATTAATATTGACATAACAATTAATTTTGCACTATTTACAACTAAAACCATATGAGGATGGCGTTTCCCTTATCTCAACGGAGGCGACATTGTGTGAATTGTTTTCGTTTGACTAAAACTTGATAGTGTTTACCGGAATTTAGGTAACAATTGAATTTGTAAGTGAGATATAGGATATGTGGATAATTTTTAATCTATTTTGGGTTGATATGAATATATACGGATTCGTATGCTATAATATGTATATGTGTTGATGCCTTGAATGAGTATGTTGATATTATAGATTAAACTAAATATATATGTGTATATGGCACTTTATTGTATTGGATGGATGAATTAAGCCAAAGAACAACTGCCGTATGGGACCAAAAATTATAATTGAGAGAGAAAGAGAGAGCTTGATATAATTTTATTATAATATTCTAGATACGAAAAAGCGACGTAGTAGGATAACGTCCTCTTATTTATAGTTTTTGCCTCGCGGGCACCGAATACAGTACGAAGCCTTTTTAAAATAAAAAAACCTAAAAGGATAAGGTGGGCCGTACGGTCGCACCCCGGGGGGTTGTCGGTCAAAATGGCGACGGGCTTGATGCGTGGCAAGCAATCGCCGGACCAAGCCTTCGGTTGGAATAAAAACCGGGCTAAC
>NC_081353.1:24590867-24606878 GCF_029784015.1 Lycium ferocissimum | reverse complement strand
GGGAAAGGTTGTGTGGGTGCATGATCCGGTTTTGGGGTCGGACAAAGTGGACGCCATTTTTGGCTATAAGTACAAGAGAATGTCTATAGAGTCCTACTTGTGTTTGCGCGCCAAAATTAAAATTTTGGGGGCGGGGACATCTAAAACTTATTTTTTAAATTTTTCGTGCTACTTTTTTCAAATTGGTATCAGTTGATCCCATGTTTTCAACTTCGTTTTACTTTCCCCCGATGGGGGAACTCATTAAATTCGCGTGAACTTTTTTTCCCAAAGTGGCACGTTTTAGCCGGGTTGCCCCAAAGAGGGGACAAATTTTGGGGTTTCTAGATATGACCAAGGTTTCATTGGGGATGTGGTTGGCTCGTTTTTGTGAGGTTGGTTGAAGAGAGGGAAGGCGATTCATGGGTCAAGATCTCCAAATTATGTTTGGGTTTTCTAAGGCGAAATTTATTTAGGCTTAAAAGAGCATTTATTGAGATAGATCGTTTTGGGGCGATAGCAAAGTAAGAGTTCTTATGGTATTTTTGGTAAGAGTGTTGTTGCGAGGATGTGACAAAGGCGTAAAAAAAAAAAAAAAAAAATCTAGAAGATCGCCTCAGCTTCTAGATTTCGATGTGCCATTTCTCTTGAGCCACAATGTTATTTCTTCTCTGTTGCCAAATGCAAATTTTCTCGACTTCTCAATTAAGCCAATGAAAGTCAAGTGGGGCGAAGCTGGCAGTTTACTCGAGTCACAATGGAGACATGCCGATTTCTGCTGCCATTGGAGACTTTATCCGGAAGATTGTTCCGTGGCACCATTCGGTGTAGGTTGATTCCAAGAACGCCGGTGGTCAGGAAGACACGCGATCTTCTCCTTCCTTACCGTGATGGACATTTTGAACGTCTACTCAAATTTTCGTTATGGACGAGATCGAGTTATTCATGGATGAAAAAGCAAATACACATAAAAATTTGGCAAAATTGTATGCATTCTCATAGACAAGAGGTTTGCAAATTGTCTATGATGAAAATGTTACCTGTCATTGTCTCGATGTGTTTCTAACGGTATATAAATTACCTCAAGTGCCATGTTGAATGACCGTTCACATTAGCTTTTCAGTGCTTTTAACATACTCTTTTTATTTCTTGTTCGTCGATGACTTTGTGGACTCATGGATAAACGGGTATAACTCAACTTGCGCATCTTTGTCATGGTTGCATGAAAAGAGGATTGCAAATAAGCAGATTATTAAGGGGGCCGTGCATATGATAGATGAGGGCCGAGTTTGAGCCCTCGATCGTCTCTCCGACTTCCCTATTTCTCATAGATATTCGGCTTTTTAACAAGTTATTACAATTGTTTGGTCACAGAAGCGAATATAAGATATTTGACTTTGGCTTCGTTTCTAATCACGTGAACGAGGATTCTAAAAATTCGCTGAATTTTTTATCTATGGTTCGTAGAGGGCTATAAAAGGCATGTTTCCGTACTTCATCATCTCTCTCCGATGCTTTCATGCTATAGATCAAAGATTTTTTTATAGGCTTTTATTTTATTTTCATTCGACCACCATACGGTGGGCCGAGTGTACGCTCAACTATTGCATTAATCTCCAAAAAGGATATTCAAAAGTGAGGTTGAAATTGTCCAGACCTCTCCGAGTTACTACAAAAGAGAGCCCCCTATGAGCTATGAGCATACATTGGTGATTAATCATTCGCCCTATGAGCTATGAGCATACATTGGTGATTAATCATTCATAGTGAATGATTTCTTGAACAAAAAGTGAACACTACTGAATATATCTTATCCATTATCAACAACAACAACAACAAAGCCTCAAGATAGTCCCCCCATGTGGGTCCGGGGGGCAGAGTGTACGTGTACGTACCTAACCCCCACCTTGAAAGGTAGGGCGGCCGTTTCCGAGAGACCCCACAAGAGAGGAGAAGAGATAAGACAAGAGGAAAACAAGACAAAAGGTCAGGATAGGTCAAGCATATCGAAAGCAATATGATAACACGAATACCAAAAGCGAGAAAGTCACGGTAGAACCATCCTTAAAGCAAGAAGCATTGAATACTAAAGATAAATAAAATAATCAAAGAAAAGTTACCGCTCAAAAAATAAAAATAAATAAAATAATCAAAGTTCAACGTCCCAACAAATATAAGAATCAAATCGCATAAACCAAAAAAGGCAATAGACAAGAGCAAAACCGCAACTACTATGGTGAAAGTGGCAGCCACCTAGTCTTCTATCCTAATCAGTCCTCCACAACCTCCTATCTAAGGTCATGTCCTCTACAGCCGAACCGTGCCATATCCTCGCCTAATCACCTCTTGTGAGCTTTTGCTCTGAAAGTTGGGAGTCTTATTTTTCATCATTCTTCGTCCAATTTTTGACTCTCGAGGTCGTAGTCAAACCGTATGAAGAATGTGTTGCTCTTGTCCTCCTCCCTCTTGTTGGCCGTAGCTTTCGCAATGTCGTTAACTTCTCTATACCGTGTTGAAATCAATGTGACATGCTCGATTAACCGCTTGATCTTCTTCATAATAGGAGCAATAAGCCAATGGATTGTGTTGGTGTCATTGACCATCTTAATTTATGGTCATATAATCCGATTCTATAATAACGTTATAAGATCCATTCCCGTTTCGTACCATTTAGTCCCAATAAGGATAGCTTCAGCCTTTCCATTGTTGGAGCAATTTCCGTAATATTCGGTAGGACATGATGAACTTTTCCGATAATTTCGAGAATACTCCCTCCCCCCCCGAGCCGCCGGGATTGCCTTACATACAGCCATCCTGTGTTTAACTTGAACCATCCCGGGCTAGATATTTCCATCTAAGACATCCGATGTCCATCCTTGGGTTTAAGCTGTTCAATCTCGTTTAGCAAGCGTGGTCCATTAATCATTTAGTTGCAAAAAGAGGAAACCGTGTAGCCAGACCCTTCTTGCCATGTGGATAACCCGATATATGACCCTAACGTAGTTGTTATAGTATCCATTCTCGCTTGCACCATTTAGTCCCGCATGATAGCTTTTGCTTCAAATATCATGGAGTACTCAGAATATTCAAATGTAGGACATGATGAACTTTTCCCGATCATTTCTCTCGAGAATACCCCCTCCCCCCGAGCCGCCCGATTGTCTTAACACACCCATCTCCGTGTTTAATTCAACCATCCGGCTAGGATATTTCCATCTAAGACATCCGATGTCCATCCTTGGCTTGCCGGCTCAATCTATCGCAAGCAAGGTCCCTTAATCATTTAGTTGCAAAGTAGGAAATTGTGTAGCCGACCCTTCTTGCCATGTGATAACTCGATAGATTTAATCTCTAACATAGTTGTTCCCGATTCCTTCATAAATGTCACCGCATCTTGATTTCCATATCTCCCAAACAGATAAGAGAGGGAAGGACCTCGAATTAGGCAAGAAGGTTTGCTTCGGGGTTTTAGAGATCCACCAAGTATATAAGAGTGTTTCTGATGGTTCCATGCCCGCCGCCGATACCACAAATGTCGAGAAATATTCCTAAACTTAACTAGCTAGCTCCCTTCACCGAATATATGATCAACGTTCTCAATATTTCCATTTAAAAGATATGCATTTACAAGTGCCATGGATTTTGAATTTTTGAATGGCTTCTCCTCTAGGAGCTTGTTGGATAGCACTGCAAGTCATAAAAAATGAAATTTTATAAGGAACTTCAAGTAGCTCGAATTATTCCGAGGCGTGGTGTTGTTCTTTTTCTTTGAAAGATTGCAAAAAGTGATTTGGTAGTGAAGAGTCCATTCCGATTGACTTCATATAGGAAGATCAATTTATTATCATGAATTTGGGCTTTTTGATGATCTCAACCATGTTATTAGGCAAAATATCGTAGAAGCTTGTTAAGATTCCATTTTCCTTAATCGAAGTCGAAACTTTAATTTGTTTGGATAATCTATTGTTTGGGAACAACAAGAGGACCAATACCAGTCCAATTATCCCCCCACATAGAGATATCTCCTTGCCACTTTCCTAATAATGTGTAATGCAACAAGTAACTTTCTTATGTAGCTTTTCAAAAGAAAAATTAGTTTTCAAAAACAAGTAACTCCGTCTTTATACGTGTCTTGTATGATAGAACAATCAAATTGTTGATCACAAAAGATCCAAATTTGATTGTTGCAATTGGAAAAGGAGAAGTGATATCCCAACCACCTTTTAAATTTATCAATCTTGGATCTTCTGCAAAATGGTTCCATCAGCGCCATGAATGGAATTTTATGTCTTCTTCTATGTTGCTTGAGCTTATCAAAGGCACTAAGTGTATTGATGCCTCTCACATTCCATATAATGGATTTAATCATTAACACTGATTATTTTTTGAATTTTTGACCCGTGACCTTGTCACAAGATGTGATGAGTAGTATGCCTTCCTCCTCTTAGTATGCCTTCTCGTTTCCTCCTCCACCTCTTGAATACTACATTCCTCTTGGTGACAATTTCATGTTATCACCATTTCATCAAAAGCTTGTTCCACTTCATTGTTCTCATAAGTTGGATAAAGTTTTAACAAGTTGGCTTCAAGATCACCGTAGGTAGAGTTCTCTCTACAGCCTCATAATCTTCTTCACCGCTATTTCTTCTTCTTGATCCGTCTTCATCACCAATTTGTTTATCATTGTTTCCCTTTGGTTCACATCAAAAGTTGCTTTCTATCTCTTGGATTCTCAAAGGCTTTGGTTTTTCATTTTATCGATATCTTTTGATTGATTGTGTGGATTCGGTGGTGATTATTGTTTGTGTTGACCAGTTTGGGTGTCAAGTTCTTTGGATTTGGTTGGCTTTGGAGTCAGACTTTTTTGGGAATTCGAGGTTTTAGTGTTTTCTTCGGATTGGTATCAGAGGGTCTATGAGTGGTAGGCTTTTTTTTTGGTTGTTATTCTTTGGGGTCTTGACTATTGGGTGAAGCATGTTGTATGTGATCAATGACAAGTTCTTGTGTGGATGCTTTGATAAGTTGTCCTCCGATATGTCTTTGGTCTACGCGATTAATCGTTTTTTAATCTTTCTTTCTTGTTTCTCGCTTCACTTGTTTGTCTTGTTGCTTTCCTTGATGCTTACCGTTTGATCCTAAAACTTTGTTGTCTCGCTCGGCTTCCTTTTCATTGGCTTTGGGTTTTTGATTTGAGCCTCGAGGAATCTCCTTCATGGACTATCCATTTTTTCTTACCTTGTACTTCCGGGAGTTTTGTTGTTTATGAGGATCTAGCTCCGTATCATAATACCACGCTCTTCTTCTTCCGATTTTCTTCTTTATCCACTTCAAAAAACCATCTTCATCCGTGCCCTGGTTGTGTTTGTAGTTCTTGTTTTTTTCAAATGCTTCTCTTTTTTGTTTTGGATCTCGTTCATCAACATTTTTGTTCCCACAATCCTTTTCCTTATGACCTTGCATTTTACTAAGATCGACAATAAGAAGGCATTCCTTCATATTCAACCTCAAGCCATTTGCCATCTTCTGTGCCATTTGGCCCTTTGAATCCAAACGATTGAATCTACTTTAGCTTTTAGGAGATTTACTTAACTTTGAGTTTGGCAACATTGCCTGCTAGATTTGGAAAATGTAGCTTGATCGGGGGCAATTGCATTGCGTATTGGTTGAACCATTCTAAAGATGATGTCCCATTTGAATAAGTGCCATGGTAGTTTGTATATAAGGATCTAAATTGGCACAATTGAAGTTTCTCGTTGGGCTTGACCCCGGCAAATCGCCGGTCCATTTCAAGACTTTCATGGTGTAAGGACGAATAACGAAGATGATTAGTGGTTGATGGGACGAATTTCTACAGTTCATTAGATTGGAAGTGGAAATGGTAGGAGGATTAATTTTGATGGACACTTGGTGTGTAAATGAGAGCTTCGAGAGCAACGGTTTTGCATTTGTTCGATCGTGCTTTGATTAAAGAGGTTGTATTGTAGATTTTAATTCAAGAATCGGACGGAGTGTTACTTTTAGAAGAAACCTAAATGATTGGAAATAGACAGTTTTTACCAACTTCTTCAACAACCGAACTCATGCTCGGTAGGAACAAGACAGAACAAACGGACGAGTCCGGGTCAATAGCAAGGATAAGGCATTCTCGACCAATAAGCACTACGGAATATTGTTGCAGCTTAGTCATGGAAGCCCTAATCGGCCATGGTAGATGATTTGAAAAACCAAAGCACCTACAAAAGCGACTTTTTAGTTACAAAGGAGAGGTTTTCCTTATGTAGTAGATGCTATTTCGCAATTCGGAGGAGGAAACCGTTGACCATCTTTTCTCGCGTGTATTTTCAAGGCAATGTTGGAACTTTTCTTTAGCATAATGGGCATATCTTTGTGTTGCCAGAGAAAATTAGTAGCTTGTTGGAAGTATGGCAATCTCGGGAGGTTAAAAAGAGCTTAAAACCGATTATGAGAACTATTCCCGACCGTATTGTGGACCTTATGGTGGAAAGAAACAAGGCATGCTTTGATGGGAAGAAGTTACAGATTTTCTACAAGATAAACAAATGCATAAAAAATCTGTACTTTTGGTGTAATAGTAGTACTAGAGATAGGATGGAGAATTATTTGGGGTTTTTACACTTGCTAGGAGATAATATGTAGTATGGAAAAAAAAGAGTTTGCTGCTAGGTCCTGTACTTTTTTCTGTACCAACTTGGTATTTTCTTAGTAAAATCTTTACTTAAATAAATAAAATAAAATAAAGGGTTTTGAAGTGTAGATGTGATTAAAATCGGTCTTATTGTTGAAATCAAGATAAACTGTTCTATAGTCATAATAAGCTATCTTAATGGTTCCTTTGAGTTGAAATTGAGCAACAAACGCTTTTCTTAACTCTTCCATGTTTGGTTATCCATTCATGAATTTGCCGACAATCGTCATTCTACAATCACTTCATGCTAAGTTAACAAAATAGTCATCGCATTAAAGAAAACCGGCTTACCGAGGTGTCAGTGTTGTATATCAATGGGGAGAGGTTAGTAGTAGTTGCTAGAGAGGTTTGAACGTTTGCAGTTAGCTTTTGAGGGGGTTTGCGGTTTGGTTTTTTCATTGTCGAGGGCTCATTTCGTTGTCCTCGATTGGTGTTATTTTGATTTTTGTTACTGTGCTTTTCTATGTTGTCGTTGTTGGTAGATATCTCTTGATTTTGAGAAGCTAAATGTTTTGGGTCTTGGAGGATCGAAATTTGTTGAGATTTTGGGTTGGCTAGTGGGTACGGATTGGTGTTGTTGGTTCTTTGAGGGCTATACCGGGTTGCTCTGTTTTGGTTCTTTTGCCGGGATTAAATCCTTGTTCCGTGTCAATCCTTTGAGTGCTCGTTGTGCGTCTTTGTCGGCAATCGATCCTCCGGTGTTTTCAAGCCCTTGATTTGATTCTTTGCTGGAGATTGATTCTCTGATATCTTTCAGAACCACCGGGTTTGATAGAATACTTTGTATTAAGTGGTTGTTCTCTGTTTGAGATTGAGAGGTTGTAGAAGGGTTAAAGATGTTGGCTTGGTGATTGCTTGGTGTAGGAGAGGTGGATTTAGGTCAGAGCGAGAAAGTTAAAGCAAATGTAATGCATGATATGCAACGTTTCGTCTACTGTGTTGTTTGAGGTCTAGTTTCCTTGAGTAAAGCCCGTCATTTTCCTTTCCATTTCCTTGCATTTTTTTTTTCCTTTTTTCTTTCTCCTCAATACCTCAAAAATGTGCAAGTTAGGTGTAGTTGTTGACAAGGCAATCCCTAACTGGAATATTTCCGTGAGCCTACTGTTGGTTATGCAAAAGGGGAAGACATACTAATAGTTCGTGGAACCGAAGATAGTTAAAATGGCTAGCCAAAATTTAAGCATGAAAATGTATAAGTTACTTAAGTCATAGAGGAGCGGTTGTCTCACATCCTTGAAATGCTTTTCTTTCTTTGGTGATTTCTATTAAATTGAAGCATCTCTAGCATCCTGTCTCTCTTACAAGTTAATGATGGTTGTAGTTTGTTAGCTAGGTATGTATCCTTGATCAATACTAAGTTACTCCGATAACGTTTTCTTTTACTTTTATCAAGACGTCTTGCGATGCATTCTTCCTAAGTGTTTTTCTTTAGTGTGTAATTAAGTCCTCAGTTGACGTCTTGCGATGCATTCTTCCTAAGTGTTTTTCTTTAGTGTGTAATTAAGTCCTCAGTTGACTCTACCAACAACAACATACCCAGTGTAATCCCACACCTCTTGTCTGGGGACTCTAGCAAGAACCTCGTATTTTTATCATTTTGGCTGGAACAGAAAAGCGCTAATGAAGAAGTTTGAGTTAAGAAAAATAGAAAAGACTCAAATATGCCATCGAACTATCAGAAAAGGCTCATTCATGCCACTCTTTAATAATTGGGCTCAAAAATGCCACCACCGTTACCATTTTGGGTCATATATGCCATAATGACTGTTGAATTTCATCATATTTGTTGTTTGTATTATATGCATACTTTTACATTATTACATTATGTTTGTTGTTTGTATTATATGCATACTTTTACATAATTTATCTTCTTCTCTCTAGTAAAAGTGCCTGCTTCTTATATTTTCTCTGATCAATAACAAGCGTACGATGAAATCGATGTTTACATATTTGCCCTTCTATCGCGTAGGCCGGTAACTAAAAAGGAGTATGAATACAAAATTAATTGTCTGGTTGAACGGCGAAAAAAATTGTTGATGAAAGCTTCAAAACAGTTGATGATGCAACAGCATGGGAGATCACAAAACTGATATCCAAGTGCATGGTTTACGATCCAAATGAAAGGCCAACAACGAAGGAGGTTTTTGATGCTTTGAAAGCAATGAGAGCGAGGGGGGAGAAACGTAAAAGAGCCGAAAGTGAGGCGAATAGGATAAATTGCTCTCTAGGCTTAGCCGTTTTTACTTTTGTATAAATCAATCGGTAAAGTAGTTGCACGTCGCCTTTCAGAGAGGAAGCTTTCCCTGAGCTTTATGAATGATTACTGAAAAATTTGTGTTACTGAATACCTATGAATCGGAGATGTTCAAATTCTTTAAACGTATTATTGTAGAAACCCAAATTTATCCCCTTCTTCCTTTTTGCTATTTATACTCTTCCCCATCTTAGTGGATAGTGGGAGCTCAGTGCACCGGGCTACCCTTTTTTCTCTGTGTTAATTCAATGTGCAAAGGTTTCTGCCATACTGTTTACTTTCTTCGATGTGCAAAGGTTTCTATCATACTGTTTTCTTTTTTGGCTTCTTATTCTCATTTTAGTTAGCCGATGACATTTCAAATCTTTATCATGGTTGTTGTTGTTGTCGTCGTCGTCGATGTAAGACTAGCCATTGCGCTATTGCAGCAAAGGCACATAATTGAGAACATATTAATGGAAGAACATATTAATGGAAGAAGTTTTCTCTCCACCTTGTGGGGAAAGGATTATCTCCAGTAAAAAATTCTCTTCATTAATGTTCAATTAAGTTCTTCCTTGTACTTCGATTATCTTATTTATTTGTGGTAGTTATCACGCTTCTTTTTAGACTGCTCTATCATGACTTTTTTTGCTTTCATTATTTCCTTTTTGATACTGTTTTGAATTGCATGTCCTTGTGTCGAGGGTCTACCAAAAATAACCTCTCTACCTCCCAAGATAGAGGTAAGGTCAGACGTCACTTTTGTGGGATTACACTGGATATGTTGTTCAATGTTCAATCAAGTAACGGATGTAAGCCATCTACATGTACAACAGAATTATAGTAAGTGTACAATGGAATTATAGTAAATGACTTGGATCCTTTTGTTTTATGCTCATTCAATTATTTTTTATTTCAACGTGACTAAATTATATTTTAAAATCCAAGATATTTTTGTTAAAATACCACTTGAATCTTACATTACTTGTTTTATGCACTAAACAATATTTTCAGAAATTTTATAAAACAAAGTGGTTGGATACCCAAATTCTAAAAACTAGCGTCATTGTTCATCGAATTGAAGAGAATGAGAATTATCCATTTTTATAGTTACATAAAAAAGACACCTTCAGCGTACTGCACTTATTTCATCTTGATATTCAACCGACTTTTTATTTTGGTTCAAGATGTATCTTTTTGCTCGCTTATAGGGTTACGCTTCGAGTCTTTTTTTTTTTTTTTTTTTTTGAAAATTTCAGGGAAACCCGTCGCCGCTATCCTTCGGGTGCGCATTGGATAACCTGCTCACTGTGTAATAGCTCGCAAACCACACAGGAGATGTAACCGCACTAGCCAAGCCTGGTTCGACGAGCTCTGACTGAGAAGGCTCCTGGTGAGAGGAATCGATCCCAGGTCTCCCATGTGGAAAACCACTCACCCAACCAACTCAGTCAACCTTTGCAGGTACGATTCGAGTTTTTGCTGTATAGATCAGTAGATAATTTTTTTTTAGAGGTGGATATAGTTCTTGTTCATTTATGGGTGTGCCACCACCTTTTTTGAATTTCGTAAAATATTTCCTTCGATCCATTTTACTTAACATATTTTTTTTGCACGTCACTTAAGAAAACATTGACTAAAAGAGTAGTTAACTAAATTATCATGGTTTATTGTCAGATCTTAAGTTATACTCTCTTTTTCATCACATTAATATCTCTACACATTTATTGCATAATGGCAAAGGCGGAAATCAATGGTAGTTAATTATATTTTGCTTTCTAAAATGACAACTATTTAGGAGGACAAGTGAAATGGACCGGAGGAAGTATTGTTTAGCGTTAACTGAAGGTGTATTTTTTCATTTATGAAGATACCTTCGACTTTAAGAATGTTATTTCATATAATTAAAAATTGATTTAAACGAGCATCAAACAATATCATCCAACCCATTAATATTTGAATGGACAAAGTGGATAACAAAATTTCTATGAATTTAAATCCACAAGAAATTCGGATTATATTAAATTCAAGATATATTAGTCCAAATAAATATTGTGGACCAATATAGATGGATTAATTATTTAAGTCCAATAAATGTGGATTTAATTGATGGTTTGATTTTATTGGGTTAGTCCATTAGTTTGGGCTACAAATGATGAGCCCACTTTGCCGAGCCCATCCAAGAGGCCCAATTTGGTGCCACGTGTCAAATGACGTGGCGTGACAAGTCAAATGAAAGAGCCAATAGGGTCATGCCACGTGTCACAATGATGCAAAAGATGCCTAGTCAAATCAAAGGCCAATGAAGATGTGTCACGTGTACAAGTGACATGTTCCCGTCAATCAAATATCGCCATGTCAACTTACATCTGATTGGCTGAAAGAAGTATGTCCTTATCACAACTCCTCCATCCTACAACTATAAATAGGGGTCTCATAATTCAGAAAAAGGGACAGAAATTCTAACAAGAAGCCAGAGAGAGCTCGTGGATCAAACACCACAGATTTCTCTACAAGCTAAAAGCATTCAAGCATTTCTCTAGAAGTTCTAGAGATCTAGACGAAGATTCAAGATCAAGCTTCAAGCCTTGAATCCAAGTACAAGTTCAAGATCAAGACTACCAGATTCAAGATCAAGCTCAAAAGCCCTTGAATCCAAGTGAAAGTCAAGATCAAATCCATCAAGTTCAAGATCAAGCTCAATAGCCCTTGAATTTATTATTGAAAAGGCGAATCAGAGGATTCATAGATATTGTAACACTCATATTTGGAATCAAATATAACGATTGTTGCGATATTTTCCTGTCTTGATTATTATTTTCTCGATGCGAATTTTATTGTCTACAAATTCTGGCACGCCCAGTGGGATAATCTCTACCTCTCATCTCAAATTTTCGATCATCAAACCTCAAGAACATCGAAATGACTTCAAAGAAGATCAACTCCGAATCAATTTCCTCCAAGGTTGCTAACTCCAAGTATTCTGATGATGTGGAAAACATCCTCGACATTACCTTCAGTAGCATTGGACCAGTTACGAGGAGCAAAGCAAGCATGTTCGGACAACAAGCACTCCAAGTGTCGTCCGCAATAACTACTGTTTTCGGATCTTCATCCCCAAAAGGAGAAAGATATTCTACTAATGCATTAAAGGAAGGAAGCAACATTGCTGAAAAGATTAAGAAGACTCTAGCTCCACTTGATCCCTCTGGGTCCAAGAACTCTGATATGAAGGAAGATGATGATACTTCAAGTGACGGATCCTCTCCACTCACACCATATGAAGTAATCCAGTCAAAGATCAACCTATGCGACAATCCATGCAATTCTCCAACATCCCTAACAATTATGCAAGCAATGGTAACTAACGCTTCATCTATGGAGGAGACACTAGCAAACTTGACAAAAGGTAATCGACGGCTTGGCCAAGCATGTGCAAAATCAAGATGCTCGGATTGAAAAGTTGATTGACAAGATGGATGGCTTAATGGAAGAAGAATCCATCCATACACTTGGGAAGGGTCCAGAAGCACAAGAGACTGAACCTCGCGCAAAAAAAGCACCGCCTACCAAGGAAATTCCAGTTTCTTCTGAAGGAATAATCCCACTTGACCGATGAAAAGAGTTCATCGAAGGGACTCTCAAGGATAGGTATGAAGTTGCTGCCAAGTCTTCTTTTACTTTCGCAAAGCCGTACACTACAAGAATTGATAGCTTCAAGATGCCCGCTAGTTATCAACCTCCCAAATTTCAACAATTTGAAGGCAAGGGAAATCCAAAGCAACATGTTGCACATTTTGTTGAAACATGTAACAACGCGGGGACCTATGGAGACTATCTTGTCAAGTAGTTCGTCCGCTCCCTCAAGGGAAATGCCTTTGACTGGTACACTGATCTTGAGCCTAATTCTATCAATAGTTGGGAGCAACTAGAGCAGCAGTTCCTCAATCGCTTTTATAGTACAAGGCGTACCGTGAGCATGGTCGAACTTACAAGCATTCGCCAGAGAAAGGGAGAACCAGTTATCGATTTCATCAATCGATAGAGAAATGCAAGTCTAAACTACAAAGATAGGCTCAACGAAGCTTCTGCGATAGTGATGTGTATCCAATGAATGCATTGGGGGATTCACTACATCTTGCAAGGAATTAAACCAAAGTCTTTTGAAGAACTAGCTACTCGTACTTATGACATGGAGTTGAGCATGTCTTCCACTGGAAATGAAGTAATGCCTGTCTACGACTTCCGCAAAGGAAAGGACAAGCATGAACCCAAGAAATGGAGCAAGTTCGTTCCCAAAAGTGACAACAAAGAGTCCATGAACGTCAATGTCTCGCCTGTAAAGTTTACTGCGAAGGTGAAGCAAGGCGTGGTATGAAAGCAACTTCCTTCCAAGACAATACAAGCCGAAAGTCAACCTTGAAGGAGATGCAAGAAAGAGAATACCCCTTCCTGGATTCTGATTTTCCTGAAATTTTTGATGAACTACTTGAGCTAAAGCTCATTGAGTTACCAGAGATGAAGCGACCCAATGAAGCTGGAAGAACAAACGACCCGAACTATTACAAGTATCATCAGCTTATGGGTCACCATCTTGAGAAGAGCTTTGTCTTCAAGGACAAAGTTATGCAGTTGGCTAATGAAAACAAGATTTTGCTTGATGATGAGAAGGCAAGTTAGAATCAAGTCTCTATCACCTTTGGTTCTTTCGATCCATCCAGATACGAAGCTTTGAAGAACACGAGGAAGGATCATTAGAGGAAGATAGAACCCAGGTTGATGAAGCCGATGATGAAGGTTGGATTCTGGTGACTAGGAGGAGACGCTGTAAAACAAGTCCACAAAAAGAATCATCTAAACAACCAACTAGGAAGAGGATGGTTAGAAGACCACGGAAGCAAAAATCAGTTGAGCATCAGAAGAAAGCAAAAGTGGAGGTAAACTACCAATAAGAACCATGACGTCCCATGACTTTGGAGGAATTCCTACCAAGTTGGTTCGGTAATAAGACTGCTCGAGACAACATTGAGGCATCATTCTTCAACACTGATAAAGAAGCAAAGGAGGAAAGCCTATCAACATTGTCTCTAATGTCATCTGAAAAGCCTGTTGAATCTTCTTTCCAAGAGGTACACGCATGTGATACAAGAATCACATTCATGGATGATGATCTTATACTTGGTGAAACACTACACAATCGTCCTTTGTACATAGTAGGTTATGCCATCAAGAAGAGGATAAACAGAATATTGATAGATGATGGATTTGGAGTTGACATCTTTTCTATTCGCACAACGAAGGAACTTGGTATCACAACCGAAGAACTTTTCGAAAGCCGCTGGTGATACAAGGATTCAATCAAAGGGGAACGAGCCATAAAAAGTATCAAATTAGATATCACCACGGGAGATTTGTGATCCAGCTGTACGGATGCATGTCATCGACGCAAAGACTTCGTACAATATGTTGCTTGGCAGGCCATGGATACAAAAGAACAAAGTTTTCCCATCCTCCTTCTAAGAGTGTTTGAAGTATCTCGAAGGCAGTGTCGAAAAGAAGATAGTTGCTGATGATAAGCCCATTTATCAAGCCGAGTCACACTGCCGATGCTAAGTTCTACTAAGAACTACATCGTGCGTAGAACGTTAAAAGTCGACGACATCGCAACGACAAGAGTGATAAGATCACAACTAAAAGAGCTGATGAGACTATTGGAAAAGTCGAAGTTGAGCCGAGGTGCCGCACTCCAAAATTCAAATAAAGTGAACATCGTGTCTTTGAAAAGCAAGAAGAGAAGAAGAAGAAGACAACTCCCGTGCTCGACATGTTCCAAAGTTGAATAAAGAGGAAGGTCAACCATCTGAAGCTCAAAAATGTGCTTTGGGGGTAACTCTTCATATCGACGACCGACGCGATAAATTTTTCTCAAAGCCACTGAGACTTCGTGGCTCGAATCCGCCGCAAAATAGGCACTCCCTACAAAACGTACAAATGAAGGCTTTGATCCAAATGCTTACAAGTTATTTGTCAAGGTTGGTACAACCTCAACGAGCCGTCATATTAGAAAACTTCCATCGCATACTATGACGCAATCAAGTGAAGGTTTGGGATACAAACAACCTTCGTCCTTTGATATCCAAAGAGGGGTACCAACTACCTGGGAAAAAAGTTTTCCCTTGTTTTCCCAAAAAAAGCCTTCAAGTTTTATCGTCTTGAAAAGCCCCCGAAAAACTTTGTGTTTTTGAGAGATCGGGGGGCAAGAGGGTTTTGGAAGAACAAATTCCACAAATTATCAAAGCGGAAAAGTCCGGGCCCCCAACCCTCAGATTACAAAGTTTTTTTCCTTCTAAAGAGGCGACAAACAAACCTTGTGGGTTTCCCGGGGGGTACTAAAAAAACAAAGCCCCACACCGTGGGTATACGGGAGCGGTTTGGGGGAAGGGGAAAAGGGAGGCTCTTCATATCATATTACCGCACAAAATGATCAAGATACCCCCATTTCGTATGAGGTTTTCCAAGAAATTGGAGGACATCTTCTCGTGTTACCACATATCTTTTAAGTGGGGATCCAAAGAGGGGCGGAAGCGGAGATACCCTTTGGGGAAATCGGGGAACGGGGGGGCCACAGGAGAATTTTTTTGAAAGAAGTTTAAACTTGGGACGAAAGACCCAAGGCCAACTATAACACCTCGTATTTTTGGGGAAGGTTTGACTCGAAGAATAATATAAAAACCCAATAGAGGATTAATGGGGGTTTTTAAAAAATAATCAAGTCATGGGCTCGGGGGAAAACAAAGTTGGAAGCCACCTACGGGGGATGTTTTCAAGTATTTGTAGGGCGGCCCTTTCTTTTGGGCCCACCATAACCCCCTTTTTTAATTAGGGGAAATTTTGGAAAAAAATTTATTTTTAAAGCCCTTGAAATACCTTTTTTTAATGGTATATCCGGGGGGCCGCGACATCCGTTCAAAAAAAGGGGCCCTTTCATCAAGGATTGCGTAGAGTCCGCTCACCGGGGATATCGGTCCGTATAATTTTTACGTATGAATTATACGGTCCATATAATTTTATACCTTCATAAAAGGCCCTA
>NC_081353.1:24567386-24590767 GCF_029784015.1 Lycium ferocissimum | reverse complement strand
TTTCGATGGCGTTCCCCTAAATTTTTTCAGCAAAACAGACTCAATTTCATCCTCTTCGACATCATTTCCTTTTATGGCACAGGTGTACGAAGTCACGTGCTCCTGTGGGTCTGTGGTACCATCGTATTTTACGGATATCCAGCATCTTGAGCCTTTTCGGGATCAACTTCGGAGCCGTACTTGGAGGGAAGGGCCTTTGGATGTACCTCTTCGAATCCCGCCCCTTTAGGATCGGCGGAGCCCCCGGGATCTGATCCACTCGAGAGTTATACGTTTCCACACTCCTCTCCGTTGAATCTACCCGCTTTGCCATGGTCTCAAGTATCTTCAGAACTTCGGTGAATGAACCGGCTCCTGATCCGTTACTCTTGACTATCCGTGTTTCATCCTTCTTGGTTCGGTGATGCCTTTTGACCTTTCCGGGGCTGCTTTATCATTTTTGCTTTACAGCTGAGCTATTGCAATTCCCTGTTCGGCATTGGCGGTTCCCTGTTCCTGCAATATTTCTAAAATTAAATGTAAGTTTATCTCACCCGGAGTATCCGGTGCTTTCCGGCCTTGGGCCCGGGATAAAGTAATTGAGTTATGAGTATTTAAGGGATCAGTGGCCGATAGGGTGACATTCTCCTGGTTCACGGTGTTCTGCCGGTTGAGGCCTTCCCTCGAATCAACAGAGTTTGGGTCGATTGGATCTGCTGGTAGGCTCCGTAACCCACTGCTCTCGTTTTCGGCCACAATCTCGTTGTTTTTGACATGACCAGACTATCCGCTGCTTGCCATTTGTCCGTTTATTGATATTAGCAGAAGATTCTGTAATCAAACGGGTATAAGGTAGAAGCAAAGATTAAAAAATCACTATTATCCTAGCCCCACGGTGGGCGCCAAACTGTTTACCCCGAATTTAGGTGACAATTGAATTTGTAAGTGAGGTATATGATATGTGAATAACTTTTAATCTATTTTGGGTTGATATGAAATATATACGGATTCGTATGCTATAATATGTATATGTGGGTATATGTGTTGATGTCTTGAATGAGTATGTTAATATTATAGATTAAACTAAATATATATGTGTATATGGCACTATATTGTATTGGATGGATGAATTAAGCCAAAGAACACTGCAGATCCGGACCAAAATTAGTGTGTGAGAGAGAGAGAGAGCGCTTCAATATAATTTCTATTACAATATTCTAGATCTGAAAAAAGCCAACCCCCAAAAGTAGGGTAATGTCCTCTATTTATAGTTTTGCCTCATAGGCCTCAAATACAATACAAAACCTTTTAAAATAAAGAAACCCTAAAAGGATAAGGTAGGACCGTACGGTCTGACACCCGTACGGTTGTCAGTACAAAATGGCAGAACGGTCTTGACGCGTGGCAGTACCGTAGCAGGTCAACCGGACCAATGGCCACGTTCAGTTCGGACATGAAGAAACCAGACTAACGGTCACGTGAACTTGACTTGGAGAAACCGGTCCAACGGCCACGTTGAGTTTGGTTTGGAGAGACCGGACTAACGGATACACTTTTCTTATCTCGGGTAAGCCGCATCCGGTGCAATTCCCTCGGTCTGAAGAAAAGATCGAACATACTCGTGTTCATTTGGTCCTACCCTCGGCCTCCAGTCACACCGGTCTTGCATTGACCCGGTTTTTACCGTATACAGATAGGTTGAATTACCCAATATTTGAACAAAAGTTTGAGTACCCGTATATTAGTCGAGGTCTGAATAAACTAAACCCAAACAACATAATCATCTACACAAAAAGAATTATTTTATAACCGCTTGTGAAAGAAATTATTAGATGGTGTCCAATATAATGCGACAGTAAAATAATAATAGCGAAAAAGGAAATAACTATCTCCAAATAGAATAAAACGTCAGTTACTTTCAAATTTGTTTACAAGAGTTGTCACTCCTAGCATCAACGGTATTATTTATTCTTACAAACCTATCTTATCATGGCACGTGTGGAAGTCAAGGAAAAGGTGAGCTCAGGCTATAAATTCTCCCCAACTCATAGTATGGATGTGCTACTTGAAAGTCGTCCTTCTCGTGCAAAATTCATCAGATAGAGCAGGTTTTGCTCTGATTTCTTTTTCTTTTCTTAAAAATGTCGAGTTGTCACCCTACACCGCTCCAATGCCCTTTTTGTAACCAAATCATTTGCACTTATCAAGAATTAATGAATCATGTTTTATCTCACCTGATACCGCCACAACAAGAGATACACATAGCAGAAGGTTCAAGTAGATCTAATTTATCATCACGGCCAATAATACTTGACCTACCAGCGCAACATTTAAGATCGATGAGAAATGTGTCCCGAGAACCGCCACCATATCGTCACCGTTCAACTAGAGGTAACAGAGGTGGTCATCGACACATGAAGGCAAATCTTGAGGCACAAATGCAGTTGTCAACAAGAAGGAATCATGTCAGGGTTTCAAATTCAACAGATGTAAACCCGAATGGAGTTCCTTCTGAGTTCACAAGACCTTTCATAAATCGGTTGGATGTTCCTATAGGGCATACATTTTATGTTGATAACGAAATAATGAGTTGGATCTAAACTTAAGGCTTTGAGGCCAAAAGTACCCATGCCCAGAGGTTGAAGTTCTTTTTTTTTTCCTCTGTTTTCTGTATTAGTCCAAGTGGTAGTTGTTCGAATGAGTTTTTAGATAGTCTTATTTTTCTTTTATTTTTATTAGTTTTACTCTCCTTTCAGAGTGTAATTCACCTTGAGAAATAGAAAGTTCAGATTTTAATTTAGCCTTTCTTGCAATCAAAAAATATTTTTTATCATCACAAACACATACGGTAATACATGAATAAACTAAAAATTAGTACAAAGTATAATGGTACTTATTAATTATTCAATACTTTCGCACAATTAGTTATTTTTTTCTAAAATAATCAAAGTGCAATTTCATCCCGTGCCAGTTGCTAGTGCCTCAAAGTCCCCTTACAAATATTCCTTGTTTCATTTATTTCAATAAGCCGACAAGTTTTTAGATATTATAGAGGACTTAATCATTTTTTGAATATTTCTAAAGTTGCCCTAGATTTTCTCGATTTTCGAAAAAATATATATATCTAATGGAACAAAATTAGATGTCAAAAGCATATAATTTGACTGTTGAAAAGTGAAAAAAAATAAAATCCCAAACTCCTATTGTCAAAATCTCACATTGGATTTCATGCAGATTCATTTAATCTGGTGAAATATTAATTACTTAGTCCGTTACAATTTATTTGTCTTACTTTTCTTTTTAGTTTGTTTTAAAAAGCATGCCTCTTTTCTTTTTTAGCAACTCTTTAATTTCAATTTTCTAAATGGCATGTTTAAGACCATAAGATTAAAGGACATTTTAGTATATTCTATATATCTTTAGTTTAACACGACAAGATTCAAAAATCTTATTTACTTTTTTAAACTCCTTGTTAAGTCAAAACCAGACAAATAATTTGAAACAAAGGGAGTATCATATAACACAAAGAATATTTTAGTATGCAATTGGTGCAAGTTCTTCTTAAATTAGTATTTTAAAATATAAAATTGTGAGACTTGCTTCGACTGAGAACCTTTAAACATTTCGAGGTAATTATGGGAACCAAATTTACATGAGACTATCATGTCAAGGCCACCTGAAGCCCCTTCCTCCAGCACCCTCACCTGGGTGGTGTTTCGACCCGTGGACGCCTTACATTTCTATTTGTTTGCTCATACATTTCAAAAACTTTATTTGCATTATTTTTGCCTTTAATGATCTTTCACATATGTTCCAGAATGTTTACACACAAATTTTCTTTTAAGTATTTGACTATAACTTAAAAATAAATATAGTTGAGTTAAACAATAAAAATAAGAAAAACTACATATTTTTAAAAAATGATGAATGTTGATCATTTTGGTTAAATTATTAACAATATCTTGTGTCTCTCTAGTATAAGTATTAGCTTGGCTAAAGTCATAAGCGGCTTCCAAAACTTTTTTTTTTCTTTTTAACTTTGACACCTCCACATACCTTTTTTTTTTTTTCCTATTAGATACTCTAGCCTTAACCAATATGTACCTTTTAAACACAAAATCACCATTGATCCAAAAAATATAGTGCGTGCAAGGATAGGGTGGCACAAGGACGAATGAAACAACAGCACATGACATGGGGGCCCAAAATAAATAAATAAATAAATAAATAAATAAATATATATATATATGTATATTTATATATATAAAACAATTGAGTAGAAAATAATAAGATAACCTATTTAGAAAATAAAAGAATATATTTTTTGTATGAAAAAACCCTTGGCATGGAGCTCTTTCCATGAACAGGCCCCTATACGGCGCAATGTCGGAATAGTCGAACTCCAATACTGATACCGACGCCGTATGGAAAAACCCCAAAAAACTTATGTCATTCAAAGAAAAGGAAAATATTATTTTTTATAACCCACCCGCCCCCACCCAACATCCCCTTTCCTTCTTGAGTCCGGAACCAAAATGACCCCAAAAAAACCTTTTGAACCAAAATACCCAAAAAAAAAAGGTGACATAAATACCTTTAGCGTAGTATTTTACTGCGCTAAAGCACTTAACCGTGACGGAGCCGTTAAGTGCTTTAGCGCAGTAAAATACTGCGCTAAACCAAACTGTCTCTCCCCTATAGCGCAGTATTTTACTGTGCTATAGGAGTCCACCATTTTCCCAAAACAGCCACTTATTACATTTTCAGACTTTTTTATGTAGTTTATCCGTATATTAATCATATTTTGAGACTCCGGAACTTCAATAATTTATATAGAACCCTATTTATATTTGTACGATTAATTAGGCAGGCTCAATACTTCAAGGATACACAAAAGTTTGGATTGTCGTTTTAGTGGTTGAAAATTGCTCGAAGTCCTTTTTTGTTTGAAAACTTGTAGTCATTAGCTTTACGTTATTTATCTTTTAGGGTTTCGTGTTATTTTTAAATTAATGCTTAACTTTATTTCGAATGTGTCACGTTTTTTTATTATTATCAATTTAGGATGTGAAACTATAAACAATAATAAAGACTAAGATAATATTTATAAATATAAATAGATATGCAAAAAATATATAATATTTACGATGAACTGTACAACACTAATGTAGATACACTATCGTGGATGGGTCCCACATGTGGTATGCCTGAGACTATCCTTAGGCCTAAGGCTCATACCATCCCCACCGCCTTCGCCCTCATCTCCATCACCCGTTTTCCTCTTAATAATCGGGCGCTCCAAGTCATGATCATCTCCTCTTCCCTTGGCTCGTGCGCCCTTGACTAGAAAGTGCTTCTTCTTGGGATCTAGTCCCGCTAGCACGGGCAGAACCTCATGCTGACCTGGGTCTGGAAACTCGACTTTTTCCTCGTCGGGAGTCGCCACCGCAGGCGCCGAAGGGTGAACCTGAAAAGTGTATAATAATTAGTACCATTTCTTATTTATATTGAATACATTAACGTTTGTTGAATAATCAAACCAGTGTATCAACGGGCGTCTGAGATGGGTCTGGTGCAGAATATGAGGTAGTCTCCTAGACGAGATGCTGTTCGAAGTCCAAATAAAGGTTATAAAAATTAAATAAATATTTACCTTATATTGAATAAAATTGATTTTAAGTAAAAATCTTATCTGCGCCTCGATAGTCTGATGAGAAGATGCCTCTGCCTCGGCAGGCTGAAGAGAAGGCTCCTGAATGCGCCTATCTTGTGGACCCACTGGCGTCGAATCCTAAAATATGAAAAAAATGAAATAATAAGTAACATACATATTTAAAATAAGTACTTTAAATAATCAAATATGTATTTTAAATATAGACCTTATATTGAATAAAACTAAATTTAATAAAAAGCTTATCTGTGACTCGATAGTCACATGGGAAGACACCGTTGGCTCGGCAAGCCCATGAGAAAACGCATGAGTGGGTGGCTTTCTTTGGACCCGCTGGCGCCGAATCCTAAAATATAAAATATTACTAAATAATGAGTAACATATATATTTAAAATAAGTAATTTAAATGAACAAATAAGTATTTTAAATACTAACCGGAATCAAAAACTCATCGAAGTCAAGAATCCTGGATCCCACTAAATTCCTCATAGGCCGCTCATCAGCTAATGAAGCGTGTAACGCCGCCCAATCAATGTTATCACGCTCCTCCATGTATGCATTTTGGCTTGGCTGTGATGAAGACACAAGTATCTCAGCAAGTAGAAGCGCCGGCGTAAACGTAGATGAGTCCCCAGGTGAGCTGCCACCGGCCTGGAATGGCTGCGGATGGACTAGAATGGGAAAGTCCTCTGGAATGGGATCGGCCTCATCTACTAGATGGTGTCCTCCACCACCAGGTCCTCTAGCAGCAGCACCGCGTCCTCTACGCGAACGGCGTCATCTGGCAGCACGACGTCCTCTGGCAGCATAGCCTCCTCCTCTGGGAGCACCCGGTCCTCCTCCTGGCCTTGGCTGATACTCAGCCTTTGGAACAAGCTCTTGCATGCGCCTAATCTCTCCTGCCTGCTGGATACCATCCTCAGATATCCGTACCATCTTCGTTGCAAGCCCCGCAAGCCCGGGATAAGGCATATGCTCTAACCCTAACATGCGTAATCGCTGTACGACCACCAGCTACATTTGTGTTCAACAGTAAAAAAAAAGTTATTTTTTAAAACATAACAGTTAATGCAATTAAATAAATCTAAATACGATAAACTTACCAATGCCTCGTCGCCCCCGCGAGTCTCGAGTATCCTACATCCCTAGCGGGACGCAAGTCGGGTTGCCGATCAATCGGCGTGTGATCTAATGATACCGGTGCATGGAATTCTCAACAGAGTCAAATGGCCGACCACCGCTAAAGTGCCCCTTTGTTCTCCCAATGGTGGAGGCCGGACAGCCATGAAAGCCGTAAAATCATCATCGACGGCAGCCCGATCATCCCGCCGGGTAGTGTCGAGCTCATGACGGACGTCAGGGGTATACCGTGTATGCCCAAACTGTCGTAAGACACGGTTAGCATGTGGTCCTCTACGATGTCCAGGTGTATCAATGGACATCGCGACCTCCAAACCCCCTGACCTGCCTGCAAAAGGCCAGCAAACCATGTAATATAACAGCGTACGGCGTCCATATAAATAGCTGCATAACATATAAATACAAATCAGTGATCACCAAGTAGAAAAGACGTTTAATTAAATTAATAATTTAAACTTAAATAGTTTTATCGCATCGTCTGTCATGTGATCAAGCTGGTCCTGGAATGGAAGAATATTGTGGTGCGTATCCACATCCCTGTCAAAACCCGCTTTCCACCTCCTCGCATAAGGCATGTCAATCTCGAGGTGATTTCTAGGTACGGGCTGAAAAGGCAGCATCCTCTCCCACGCCGGTAACTGTAAGCGATATTGGAAAATACGATTTTTTAGTCATCGTTTCAACAGGTTTGTTTACATTAAAGGAACGCATACTTAAAATATTACCTGGAAAAGAGCAAAAAATCCACACACATCGCTGACAGCACCAATAAACACTGGGTATATGCTTCTGTAAAGATACGCCAAAACAGCACCGCCCCAGCTGTAGTCTCCCAAGCGGTCCAGATGCTTCAAGAAAACCAAATATCGTAAACTAACAAAGGCACCCCAATGAGTTCGGGAACAAGATGCCCCCGAATATAATAGTCCCGTCTAGCCCTCGCCACCAAACGGGCATGACGATCAATAACGTCTACCCACCCGTAATCCAAAGGGTATTGTCCTCGGCGAACAGATGGCGCCTCCAGCTCAACCTCCGAGCGCCCAATAAGTGCGAGTGCACTAATCGAGTCCACCTCGACTCGTCCCGACATCTAGCCCTCGCCACTAGGCACGAAGTGGGTGAGCCCTAGTGACAACTAAATATTGGAATAAAAATAATTATTTTCAACATAACTTTCGTCATATTAAATGTGCAGTAAATTTAACATGTGATAGTAAGGACACATATGTGATGGCAAAGACGTCGATACAACTTGGAAAAAAATATCTAACTTGAATACTAGTGCGGGTTACCTCTTCGTGTGGTTTGCGAGCTATTACACGTGATGGCAAAGGCGGGTTTACCGGGCTTGCCTGCGCACCCGAAGGGTAGCGGTAATTATGGGTTCCCATGTCATAAAAAAAAAGACTTTTAAGTTAATTAGTTTTGAATTATGTGATGGCAAAGACTTTTAAGTTAATTAGTTTGAGAATCAAAATTCAGCAGTAATATTTGTTTAGAACTCTATTTTGAATATGTGATATATTTTTAGTTGACCAAATAGCCAACACAACTATGATAAAATTAGACTAATAGAGTATATTCGTCGACCACATATTTTTCTATAAACTTTACATTTTTATCGTTAACTTATGTATTTATGAAAAGAAGAACTTTAACTATTCTTTTTTAGATAATCTTTTTTTATTTAACATATATATTCATGCTTTTAAAATAATATAGATTTAACAATTCATAATCATTTACAACTTGTTTGGATGGTTGTTACCTATTGTATTATATTGTGTTATTAGTTTAAATACAATGTTTGTTTTGATTGTTAATGTAATTTTATTGTATCGTATCGTTAAATCCATTGTTATGTAACGATGAAAGGTCTATTTTATGTAACTTGACGATTTGGTCTATCGATAACACAATACGATACATTATGAAACAATACATAACAATCATCTAAACAAAGTGTTAACAAAATAATAATTCATTAACAATCAACTTCTTTCAATTTATAACCAATATTTAAGAACTAATTAATTCGTAATCAATATTTAACAAATAATCAATTAACAAAATAATAATTCTTTAACAATTCATCAACAATTAACAATTCATCAACAATTAACAATTCATAAACAATTAACGAATTAACAACTCATAAACATATAACAACTTAACAATTCATAAACATTTAACAAATTAACAATTCATACACATTTAACAATTAATGAATTTGCCCCCAAAAAAAAAAAAAAGGAACAGTGGCAAAAGCCACTGCCCAGCCGATCAAACAAAAAAAAAAAAATGAAATTTGACTTTTTTTTTTTTGGAAATTAAGGACGATTAAATGTTAAACATGCGTACAATATGATGTATATAAAAAATTAATAACAAATGTTCATGGTAGAAAACCTTAATCGAAGATTTTTTGTAGAGTTGTGTTAATCGAGTTGTACACCGCTTTTTCCCACAATTCGAGCTTAGAATCTTGCTCCTTGACTTGAATATACCAAGAATCTAAACTTTCCCGACGAAAATTAATAGAAACCGACGTTTTTTTTAAGTGGGGACCACCTTAAATCGACTCCAATGGCGTTTTAAAAATTTTTTAACGCCCTTTGGAGGGACTAGTGGTGGAGCCGATCGGGTTTTATGGTGGACTCATAGCGCGCAAAAAATCTTGCGTTTATAGGAGAGAGATTTGGTTTAGCGCGATATTTTACGACGCTAAAAAGCTTAACGCTCCGTCGCGGTTAAGTCTTTTAGCGCGATAAAAATACTATTAAGGTATTTATATCACCTTTTTTTTGTTGGGATATTTTGATTCAAAAAGCTTTTTTTGGGGTCATTTTGATTCCGGACTCTTCCTTCTTCCCCATAGAATCGCCCCTATTTCTTTTCCAAGACTTTCCCCTCCCTTCTTTTCTTCTCCCTTTCTTCTTCCTCCACCATTGAAGCCTACTGTCTGGCCATGCCTCCAGGTCACACCACCGTTGAAATTCTGGCCAACACCCTTTGAGATTCTTGCTGATACAAATTCATCAATAGAGGCTGAGAATGCACCATAAAGCTAATCAATGATTTTTAGTGAAGAATGGGATATAACGGAAGTGAATGATTGCTAAAAACGGTGGTCACGATAGACTTGAAAGGGGGGAATTATTTTTAAAAGGAAATAAATGAGAATGAAAAAAAGAATTCTTTTTTTTTTTTTCAAAAGAGAACAAGAAAAAGAATATTCAAATAGTGACACTCACTCAGTAGCAAGTGTATATCCCTTCTTGCGCAATATCAGCGTAGGTGTGTTTAATAGGCACATATTTATAAACGTAGGAGTGTCTAACAAGAAAAAAGGTATGTTGAAGTGTTAAAATGAAAGATGTAGATAAGTTTAATGGGGTCACTTATGAATTTAGCCTGTTTGCTTTGTTATGAAATTATAAACCGAGCAGATTTGATTGTTATATCATGATAGATATATTTGACGTTCTTACATGCATTGATTGGCTGGCCTTACATGACAATACCTGATGATGTAATTACTTATACCGCGTATTATACATGCTAGTTGATTAATTAATATCGATATCAGACTTTTTGGTCTATCAGATCTCTAGTAACCGTGAGGGTCTACAGATGTTCAATCTATCGGATCTCTAGTATCCCCAAGGCCCATGGATGTTTGATCTATCTGATCCCTAGTATCCGTATGGACCCATGAATATTCGGTCTAAATGGATCCCGAGTACTCGTAAGGACCCATATGATTCGGTCTAGTGGACTTGCCTTCCGAAACCCATGATTGAACACATGATGTTATTGACTTGTAGCTACGTGTTACATGTATTATCTTTTATTTCAGCAGAGAGAGAGAGAGAGTGTATGTCTATGTGTGTGTGTCTATTAGTCAATTATATATATAAAATATTTCAGTCTGAGGTTTAAGTCTGACGAGAACAATATTCTACGACTAGCAATTCATTTATTTTCAAACCGACCCATTTACTAGCTATTATTTAATTGACTAATCCTTTATATTGGAATGGGTGAAGGGTCAAATGATTTGATAAATCCTCATGAGTAAATGAATCGAGAGAAATTTGAATCAGAGCTCTAGATTTTTGTTCATCCTTTGCCGTAATAATATCTCGGGGCTGCAACGATATCTCAGTGTATCTACTATATGACCATTAACTAAAATATGTCGATAGCTAACTAATTGACGGGCTGCTGGAATAGTTGAAGCCATACCCAATCAAAAAAGGATGTTATCCAAACGCATTTCAAGGATATATATATCCTTTGGTTGCTTCCATGCATTATTCTTGTAAGACTTGCTCTACGGGGTATAACAGCGAGTCGGGTCGATGATTTTGCTGGATTATATGCTCACCCTTGTTGATTTTTTGTTGTCTGCAAACTCTTCTACTAACGGGGGTTACTGATCGGTTTGATCTTGTTTGAGGCCTTGTCAGAGTTCAGCTAAGGTGAGCCAATCACAATAGTTGTAGTGACACGGTGACACTTCAAGCTAGATTTTTTCTTTTGTCTATTTTGGGCTATGACCCAACTTATATATTCGGTGTCTTGTAGTGCTCCTTCACAATCTATTTGGGATATGGGTGGCTTAGCAGCCTCGTACTGTTGGATTTCCGTTGCTTACTTTAATTGAACTATTGACTTAATCGCGTGCTTTTCAGTTATTATGCTTTACTTCGAGTATGAATGTGATGATTGAAAACAAGGTACGCTGGGTGGTAGTGACTTCTCAGGTGTCAACCATGACCTGCGATTTTGTGTGGACAATATTTTGACAAGAAAACTTTTTTGATTCTTTGCATTTGAACTTGAAAGCAAAAGCAAAATAGCTTAGCTATACAGGAGCATGATATGTATAATCGAACTACTATAGTAAATTCAATTTCTTTTTATCTAATTAAGTAATTAAGATTTCCCCAATTCTTAAACACGACTATAAGAAATGATTACAGAGTTGTATACTCTGTTAAAAGCTCCATTAACAGCCATTACAAAGTTTTAAACCTTTGAATTCACAAAAGGGAATTTTGTATAATTGTTATTTGTTTGGATTGGGTATTATTGCAAACATTGGGAATAACATTTGAAGTTTATATGTCAATTTTGAGAGAGTTGGTGAAGATTAGAGTTGGTTTTGGTTGAAATTTCAGATTGAAACTCGAAAAAGAAAAAGAACAAAAGAAAACATCACCCAAATAGATTACAGAGTTGTATACTCTATTAAAAGCTCCATTGACGGCCATTACAGAGTTGCTTAAACATGAAATAACATTCTTAAAGTCCAAGGTATCTATATAAATAAAAAAAAATACTCCTTCAGTTAACACTAAACAATACCCCCTCCGGTCCATTTTATTTCTTGTCCTTATTAAAAATCGATAGTCCAAAATAGTTGGTATTTTAGAAAATCAAGATATAATTAACTATTAGTTTCCAATTACTCTATAGATGTGGAGACAGATTAATGTGGTTAAAAAGGGAGTAGTATTAACTTGAAATCAAACAATAAATAAGGATAATTTAGTTAAATTACTCTTTTAGTTAATGTTTTCTTAAGGAGCTTGCAAAAAAAAAAAAAAAAAGACAAGTAAAATGGACCGGAGGAGTATTTTACGAAATTAAAAAAAGGTGGTGGTATATTAGTCGAGGTCTGAATAAATTAAACTCATACAATATAATCGTCTACTGAAAAAAGAATTATTTTATACCCGATATATTGAGAAAGAAATTGTTAGATGGTATCCAATATAAAGCGGAAATAAAATAATAATAATTGCCAAAAGGGAAAATAAGTATCTCCGAATAGAATAAAACATCAATCACTTTTAAATTAGTTTGCAGAGTTGTCAGTCCTAGGATCAACGGTATTATTTATTCTAACAAACCTATCATATTATGTCACGTATAGAATCCAAAAGTAAAGGTGAGCTCGGTCTATAAATTCTTCTTAAATCACAACATTGATGTGCATAATTCAATTTCGTCCTCCTCATGTTAAATTAGTTAGATTGGTCAACTACAATTTTAGAAGAACTTTCAACTTTTGCTGACATTGATTTCTTTTTCTTTCCTTAAGAACGTCGAGTTCTCACCCTACACCTCTTCAATTGCCTTTATGTAACCAAATCATTTGCACTTATCAAGGATTCATGAATCATGTCTATCTCACCCAATACAACTAGAACAAGAGATACATATAGCAGAAGGTTCAAGTAGATCCAGTCTATCATTACAACCAATAATACTTGACCTACCAGTGCGACATTTAAGATTGATGAGAAATGAGAGACATGTGTCCCGATAACCACTATCGAATCGTCGGCGTTCAATTGGAGGTAACAGAGGTGGCCGTCGACGAATGCAGGCAAATCGTGAGGCACAAATGCAGTTGTCAACAAGAAGGAATCATGTCAGAGTGCCAAATTCAATCGATGTAAATCCGAATAAAGTTTCTTTTGAGTTCACACGACCATTCATAAATCAGTTGGATGTTCCTATTGGGCATACATTTTATGTGGATAACGAAAATAATGAGTTGGACCTAAACTTAAGGATTTGAGGTCAAGAGTATCATGCCCAGAGGTCGAAGTTCTTTTTTTTTTTCTTCCTGTATTAGTCCAAGTGGTAGCTGTTCTAATGAGATTTTAGATATTCTTATTTTTCTTTCTTTTAGTTTTACTCTCTTTTCAGAGCGTTATTCACCTTGAGAAATAGAAAGTTTAGATTTTAATTTAGCTTCTCTTGCAATCATAGAATATTTTTTTTTTATCATCACAAGCTCATACGGTAATACATGAATAAACTAAAAGTTAGTATAAACTATAGTGGTACTTATCATTCAATACTTTTGGACAGTTAGATTTTTTTTCCCCCTAAAATAGTTGAATTGCAATTTCATGCGGTGCAAGCAGCAAGTGCCTCAAAATCACCTTACAATATTCCTTGTTTCTTTTATCTCAGTTAAGTCGATAAATTTTTAGATATTATAGATGACTAAATTATTTTCTGAATATTCTTAAAGTTGCTCCAGATTTTTATCAGTTTTCCAAAATAAAATGTATACATTTGAGACATTCACATATAATCAAATATAATGTAGCATTTCAAATTTTAAAAATATCTAATGGGGCTAAATTAAATCTTTTAGTCAAAAGCATATAATTTGACCGTTGAAGAGTGAAAAAGAAATAAAAAATCAATATCCCAAACCCAGCTTGTTTTCAAATTTCACATTGGATTACCTGCAGATTCACTTAATATGGTGAAATGTTAATTATCATATAACACAGAGAATATTTTGGTACGCAATTGGTTCAAGTTCATACTAAATTAAATTTAGTACTTCAAAATATAAAATTGCGAGACTCACTTCAAGTGAGAACCAGGGGCGACCTGATACAACTGGAGGCCTAAATCAAATTTTAATTAGAGAGGCTTAAAATCTAAGCAAATTTCATGTACGTTTTATTTGAAATACATTTTCTCAATTTCTTTAGATGCAAAATTATTACTTAAGATTTTGTCAATTTTAATGTTGAAAAACATCCTTCCACTGAGGCGATCATTACAAGAATAGTTAAAATTATTCTATAAGCAATAAGTTGTAAGTTTTTAGATAAAAATAATAGATTTAGAACGATAGAATATGATTCAATAATTTAATAACTTGGTATACCCCTTTTTAATATGTTTTTTGCAATGCTTGAAAACCTAAGAAGAAACAAAAACAAAAAAAATTTCAATTCATGTTGTTTAACAATTTTCAATCATTGACTCTTATTTTTGACAGAGTGTCACTCTAACTTATTAGAGATTTGAAGAACACGAGTACAAAAAAAGTTAAAGAGAATAAAATAATATGAGTGTTAGCGACCGGAATGTAGGAAAGCAAAACAATGTTTTCTTGATTTCTTCAATTTGAAAAAGGTTAAAGAAATAAAATAGTATATCTTTATTAAAAAAAATGTTGTACTTTTTCTCATAAATAATCAATTTTCTCCAGAAAAAATTAACACATAATTTATTCTAGCTAAAATTTAGGCCCCCCGTGAATTATTGAAAAAAAAATAATTAATAAAATTTTCTCTCTCTACACCCATGCTCTCGGCATACGTTAGTTAAACGTGTGCCTCCATGGTTTTACATGGCTAGAGGTCGAAGAAAGAAGGCGGCTGGCCGAGAAAACGTTCAAGCAGCTCCGGCGGGGAGGGGTAGAGGTATTGGGCGACCTAGACTCCACCCCATAGCTGAAATTGAAGATCAGGGCGATGATACTGCAAAACCCCCAAACTCAAATTGAGATTGATAATGCTCCGATGACTGAATCGAAACAGAAACAAGTTGCGACCCATTGACAACCCCAGGAGTGGCTAAAAGTCTAGCCCTAAGTGCACCCTCTATAACTACTGCAACATCGCATAAGGCAAGCTCGAGCAAGACGGCACCATAAGTGGTGGAGGTACTTGAGGATAAAGAAAACCCACCCATTTGGACCTCTTTATTTGCAGGTAATCATAGCTCTGATAATGGTACGAAACTTACATACATTCCTCCAGAGATAGTACAAGGAAAGCCTATAGCTAAATTTGAAAAGGAGGAGATGGATGCAGAAATTACTAAATGGCAGAGTGCCCTAATAGTGTATATCATTAGGGAAACTCCTGGATATAATTATATGCTGAAATTTATGAATCAAAATTGGAACAAAGTAGCTGAACCGGAAGTATTCCTTCATGATGAAGGGTACTATGTAGTCAAGTTCCAAACAATAGAGGACATGAAAGAAATTCTATACTCTGGCCCTTACACGATTAATAACAGACCCATGATACTAAAACCATGGAATGTTGATTTTGACCTTAGTAAAGAATTTCCCACTGAAATTCCCCTATGGATGACTTTGCATCATTTACCCATGAGTTGTTGGAGTTGTCAATCATTGAGCAGGATAGCTAGCCTCATTGGTAAACTAATTTTTGCTGATGAGTGTACTTCTAAACAAAAGAGAATTCCTTATGCCAGAATCCTGATAGAGCTCAACATCACTAGGCCTTTACCTGATGCAGTCTCAGTGAGTGAGCCAAGTGGTGTACAATTTGCAAAAAAAGTTACCTATGACTGGAACCAGACTACTGCTCTAAATGTCTGAAGATAGGACATGTTTGCCCAAAAATTATGGAGACAGAGGAAACAGGGTACCAACCACCTAGGAGGAGAAGAAGACAACGAGACCTCAACACTCAAGAGCACTGCCGCCAATGGAACGACCTATAAGACCTCCAAGGGTGGTACAGGAATGGAGATCAAAGGAAAATACTACTAACAATATGGATATTGCTGTCCAACAAACTACTGGAAACCAAGATACTCAGATAGATGTTATGGTGTCTAAACAACAGGAACATGAGCAATGCCTACTTGCAAATGTGCCAACAGTAGAACATGGTCAACCAAGTGCTAAAGGGACTGATCAGACTACACAAAATAGTAACGCATCTCAAGAGAGGATTTTAAGCCTAGAACTGAGTTGTACAAGGGAATTTCCTGCTCTAGGAACTAAACAACCAAGAAATAATATAGGATTTCTGAGGATTGGAGAATTGGAGGTAGGCAACAATATGCTTCCTAATATAGGTGGGCAAAAAACATCCTTCTAATGACTTGGGTGGTGTGGAATGTAAGAGGGATTAATAAAAGATACAAGCAGAAAGAATTGCAGCAGTTTCTCAAGAGTAAAAATATTAAACTAGCTGGCCTGCTTGAAACTAGAGTCAAAGAGAATAAGAGTACAAGCGTATACAAAAATACTATACCAGGATGGGGGCTTCAATGCAATTATCAACATGCTATTAATGGAAGAATTTGGATACCTTTGGATACTACTGCTTATACTGTTGATATAATTAAAGAGGAAGCTCAACTGCTGCATTGTTTAGTGAAGGGAAAAAGTGAAAATTTTGAAACTTTCCTAACACTCATATATGGTTTTAATATTGTAGATCAGAGAAGGGCATTATGGGATAGCCTGACTGACATTTCCCTCAATATTAACAAACCCTGACTAGTAACTGGGGATTTTAATGCTATGTTATATCCTTAGGACAGACTATATGGAAACCCAGTTACATCTGCAGAAATATTGGATTTCACAAACTGTGTGCACAACTTGCTTTTGAATGAACTTCCTTGGACAGGAGAATACTATACCTGGATTAACAAGCAGAAGGGCTCAGATAGGATTTGCAGCAGGATAGACAGGGTGTTTGGTAATGATATATAGATGAAGACTTGGGGTTCTGTATGCACTGAGTATGGGTTACCTTTGTTCTCTGACCACTCTCCTATGATGATCACCATCAAGAACAATAAAATGAATATCAGATCCCCTTCAGATTCTTCAATGTATGGTCTGAGCATCCACAATTTGTAGTGATAGTAAATGAGGTGTGGCAGAAGCAACTGGCAAATGGTAAAATGGAGGATATTTGGAAGAAGTTGAAAACATTGAAACTTGGCTTCAAGAAACTGAATACTCTAGAATATAAGGGCATCACTTAGAAGATAGAGAGAGCTAGAGAATATTTAGTAACTATCCAGGAACAACTACAATTACAGTACTCAGATACATTGCTAGAAGAGGAAGTTAAAGTTGCTCAGACATTGGAGAAATGGTCTTTAACTGAGGAAAGCATCCTAAGACAAAAATCTAGGGTCAAATGGATCAAACTGGGAGATGAAAATAACAAGTACTTTTCTGTTGTCATGAAAGAAAGAGCAACAAGAAAGCATATCTTAGAACTCACTTCTGCTAATGGGGACAAGATCATAACACCTAATGGTATAAGGGATGAAATGGTACAATTCTACTAGAAGCTGATGGGAACTGCAGCTCATTCCCTACCAGCAATCAACAAAGAGGTAATGAAGAATGGGCCAATTCTTACTCATGAACAACAACTGAGTCTGAATGCTGAGGTGACTGAACAAGAGATACAAGCAGGGCTGTGGGCAATTAGTGAGGACAGGGCAACAGGAGTTGATGGATACAATTCTTGCTTCTTCAAGAAAGCATGGTCCCTAATCAAATCAGATGTTATTGTTGCAATTCAAGATTTCTTCAAACAGGTAACCTTTACAAACGTGTAAATTATGCTGCTATAACCTTAGTACCTAAAGTGACAAACCCAACTAGTGCAAAGGATTTTAGACCCATAGCCTGTTGTTCTGTCCTATATAAGATTATTTCAAAGGTTTTACCAACTAGATTACAGAAGGTTATTGCCAGTATCATTAGTGATGCCTAGGCAGATTTCATACCTGGAAGGAAAATTGTTGATAGCCTTATTTTGGCCCATGAAATTGTCAAAGCATATAAAAGAAAGAATACTTCACCAAGTGCATGATCAAAATAGATTTAACAAAAGCTTATGACTCTGTAGAATGGATCTTCTTAGAGCAGGTTATGGTGGAACTAGGATTTCCTAAAAAATTTCAAGATTGGATCCTTGCTTGTGTGAAAACTGTCAGTTACTCTATCATTGTAAATGGGGAACCATCACCACCATTTTCAGCAGCTAAGGGGTTGAGACAAGGAGACCCTATATCCCTTTTTTTATTTGCAATAGTCATGGAATACTTGAGTAGGTGTCTACATGGTCTGAAAAAGGAGAGGCAATTCAAATTTCACTCCAGATGTGCAAAACTGGGTATCACTCACCTCAGTTTTGCTGATGATCTGCTTTTGTTTGCAAAGGGTGACCTCTCTTATATTACCTATGTACATAATTGTTTTAATCAGTTTGCTATGGCCTCAGGATTACAGGCAAACATGAGTAAAAGTTCAGTTTATTTTGGGGGTGTGGCACAACCAGTGAAGATTGAGATTTTACAAGCTTTGGGTTATGCATAGGGAGATTTGCCATTTAGATACCTTGGAGTGCCCCTATATACTAAAAAGATGACATTAATTCCATGGCAACCACTTATTGACAAAATGGTAGCAAAAATCTCTTCATGGACTGCAAAGAAGCTATCTTATATTGGAAGAACTCAACTGGTGCAGGCTGTATTTTTTGACATACAAGCATATTGGGCATAGCTCTTTGTAATTCCTACCAAAGTGCTTAAAACTGTGGAAGCCTATTGCAGAAGCTATATTTGGTCTGGGACAAATATCATTACAAGAAGGCATTAGTAGCTTGGGAGAAAATGTGTTCTCCCAAAAGTATTGGTGGCCTAAATTTGATTAATCTGAGATTATGGAATAAAGCAGCAATTGCTAAGAATCATTGGGATTTAGCACGCAAAAATGATCAAAAGTAGATAAGGTGGATTCACTCATACTACATTAAGGGAAAACAACTGGAGACTATGACAATACCAAAACAAGCCTCATGGATGGTAAGGAAGATCATCGAAGCAAGGCAAGAGATACCTCAAAGGCAACTAGTGATGCAGAATTCTAAAAGTATGATTAGACAAATATACTTGCAGCTCCTGGGACAACAGGAAAGAATATCATGGAAATCTCTTATGTTCAATAATGAAGCAAGTGCAAAAGCCAGATTCACAATGTGGCTACATTTTCATGGAAGGATGCTGACAAGTGATAGACTAGCAAAATGGGGCCTTAAGGTTGATCCAGTCTGTGTGTTGTGTCAATGGCACCAGGAGAGTAGAAACCATTTATTTGTTGAATGTGTCTTTATTAAAGCAGTTTGGGACAGGCTACTGGGGTTGATGAAAAGCAAACCATACAGAGCTACAACTTGGGCACAATATTTCTAATGGGCCCTCAGCAATGCCAAAGGGAAATCACTATCTGCAACTGTATTCAAGATGGTGTTTGCCAAGACCATTCATGGTGTGTGAACTAAAAGAAATTTGCGCAATTTTTAGAAGAGAAGCAGGAGTACTGAAGACATTGCCAGGATGGTGGCTTGCATTTGCAACTTCAGAGCTAAAAACAGAACAAGGAACATCTTTGCAGAATCTTCAGTTTTGACTAACTTGTAGGGTGATCACAAAATTTTGAGATGTACTGGGACTCTTGGACAAGAGAAACCCTCCCTGGGAGGTGTGCTCTTGATCTGGTGTTGATCCCTGATAGACTGATAGGAGTTGTTTTCTGAGATTTCTTGTTTATAGTCTAGATGAGAGACTGAACTGAGACAATAGAGTGAGTCCTTCTACTGTGGTTTTGTAAAGTTTGCACTTGGTGATTAATAAAAATCAGTTAGTTACCAAAATAAAAATAAAAATTAGGGCCTCCAAAATTAGGAGCCTAAGGCATATGCCTTACTGGCCTAGCCATAGAGCCGGCCCTACCGAGAACCTTTAAACATCTAGAGGTAATTATGGGAACTAAAGCTACATGAGTCTATCATCTCAACGGGTGATGTTTTGACCTATGCATGCCTTACATTTGTATTTTTTCGCTCATACATTTCAAAAACGTTATTTGCATTATTTTTGCCTTTAATGATCTTTCATCTATGTTCCAGAATATTTATACACAAATTCTCTTTAAAGTATCTGATTATAACTTAAAAATAAATATAGGTGAGTTATAAAATAAAAACAAAGAGAATTATATAGTTTTAAAAATAATGAACAATAAATGGAGTGAATTCACCAGTTTTATTATGGAATCAAGACATTTATTTCCGTGTTCCCAGTCAAAGTTTAGGAACCAAAATAAAGTCCATTGAATACTATCACAAAAAAAATTCCATTGAATATCACGACGAATTATAAATAAGTGCAGTAAGTTGAAAGTGTATTTTTTATGTAACTACAAAAGTTGATAATTCTTGTTCTCGGGATATTTTTAAAAATATACAGCTTTTGAAAATATTTACGCCATGTAGCCTAGTATACAATATTATACAACATTATACAATATTATACAGTCTTATATCAGGAGGAAAAACATTATACATAATGTATCAACCTTGTGTAAAGTGTATAATAATGTATAGAAAGTGTTTATACACAAATATAGGCTAAATAAGGTGTTTATACACAAAGTTTAGGCTACGTAGTTTAAATATCTTAAAAAATAGCTAGAGCCTAATTTTCCCTAAACAAAAGGATCCGAGTCATTTACTATAATTCTATTGTACATGGAGATGGCTTACATCCGTTACTTAATTGAATATTAACGGAGAGAATTTTACTGGAGATAATCCTTTCCCCACAAAGTGGAGAGAAAACTTCTTCCATTAATACATTCTCAATTATGTGCATTACTGGAATAGTGCAAAGGCTGGTCTATAATAGCAATAATAAAGATTTGAAGTGACATAGGCTAACTCAAATGAGAATAAGCAGCCACAAAAAAAAACAGTATGGTAGAAACCTTTGCACCTCGAATTAATTTGCACATCGAATTAACACAGAGAGTATACAACAACAACAACATACCCGGTAATCCTTGGGAGATAGAGAGGTTATTTTCGATATACCCTCAGCTCAAGGAAAAGTAAATGAAAGCAGATTGGAAAAAGAAGTCATGACAAATGAAAGCAGTGCAGAAAAAGAAGTCATGGAAAAATACTATAGGAAGCATGTTAAAGCATTTTGAAAAAGAACAGTAGCAACAAGCCAACAACAACATACCCAGTATAATCCCACCAGGTGGGGTCTGGAGAGGGTAGAGTGTACTCAGACCTTACCCCTACATTCCCCCGCCAATGGATCTATTCTTCTCTTCCGCGAGTGAGTTAGGTGGGTAGACTGAACACCAACCCAATCTTAATGAAGAAAGGGAAAAGCAAGTACATCCTTAACGGCCTCTATTCCTGACGTGAACGGCCGCTTTCTTGGAACTAATTCATAGGCACTTTCCATTAGTTAGACTTCAGACCGCTAGGCGAGTCTGAGAAGGAATGAATAGGTCCAGGGTGTTTATTCGAAGTATCCCAATGGTGTAACGCCGTCGACTTCTTGGGAAAAAGGAGGAAGATGACTTTAATCTTTTGTTTCGGAGAAATAAGTGGCTCACGAGGAATGGAAAGAAACATATTATATTTTGACAAGTAGAGAGGTTGTTTCCGATAGACCCCCAGCTCAAAGGGGCTATTCCTTTGAGAAGGAACAATAGCTACAACAAAAATAATACGAATAAAGAAGTACAAGAAGCAGAACATAGTAAAAGAAATCGAAAGACAGGGACTACAAGAGTACTACTAGAAAAAAGGAAAAAGGTTGTCTACAAGAGTTGAAACATCTCTGATTCATAGGTATTCAGTAACACAAACTTTTCATCAATCGTTCATAAAGTTCCAAAAAAGGACTGCTTCCTCTCTAGAAGAAGAAGCGGCCCAGCAACTACTTCACCAATTCAGTTTTATACAAAAGTAAAAGTAGCTAAGCCAACAGAGTTCAAAACTTTCAACCCTGTCAACCTATCAAACCCTGCCAAACTCTGATCTTCTATTCCGCCAAATTCCTGAACCTTTTTCTTTGATATTGGCATTTTAACAATTAATTTAGTATGTTTGTGTTGAATTGATTACTATGTTTTGTACTAAAATATCATTCTGATTGGCAATTCTCTAATTTTTGAAAATGTTTTCCTTCATGTTGCTTTGTTGTTTCTGTTGGTACTCATGCTGAGTTGCCCAAGTAGCCTGAGTTAATGTTTCTCAACTTCTTAATGCTTGTGTCAACTTTTGTCTCTTTTCAATAATGCCAAAAGGGGGAAGTTGTGTTCGTATTCGCAAAAGGAACCTGGTTCTTTGCATGAAAATGAGAATATTATATGCTACATATTGTTGGGGTCAAATCTGCAGGGGGAAATCACTTACGAGTTTGTCATCATCAAAAAAGGGGAAATTGATGAGTTATGACATTTCATAGCTTTGATGATTGACATATACACCAGGGACTAGGTCCTTGATCAGGTCCCCTGGGCACTGTACGAATGTGATAGCTGTAAAGTTGTGGCACTTTTTCGACTTGCAGAGCCACAGCGGAACAGAAGGATCAATGCAACGTCTCTATCTATATCACATGCCACTCACATAATCCTTACAGGCTCTCATTAGTTCCCTATATAAACAACATGTTGGCATTTGTTTGACCTAGCACTTGAAAATATATTCTTCTCATTGTTGAAAAGAGCAGCCGCCACTATTTTCTCTGAGCTTTCAAGATCAAGACTAAATAACTCCAAGGATCAGATCCCAAGACTGAAGATGTCTTGAGTCCTAGCTTTTAGTCTTTGTCTTTTGGTCTAAATATTGTAAACCTGCACTTCTTTTAAGAAGAGCTTTTGTAGGTGTTTGGCTTATTAAGCTTTTTGTGTAAATGCCTGACTATAGTTAGTTATGGTGAGTTGAAATTCAGCTAGAGGTAGTTGAATTAGTTGGTTCTTGGCTAGAGTTAGTCAAGAGAGTGCTTGCAGTAGAGTTATTATAAGGGAAGGGATTAATGGGCTAATTACTTGGTTGCAAAAGGCTTGTAATCTAATAACATTACCCAGTTAGTGAAATTAGAAATCCTACTAGTGTAGGTTGTGGCTTTTAATCCCTTGAGCAATGAGTTTTCC